>NC_068355.1:7534003-7723050 GCF_020536995.1 Dreissena polymorpha | reverse complement strand
TTTTGGATTTCCAGCATGGAACTGCTTTTTTTGTTGTTGTTGAAAACGTATCGCCCATAATAAAATAAAAAGAGGCAAAAGCTAGGTAGCTAACCTGAGAACCAAATTACTTAAATCTAAACAACCTTTGTGATGTTTGTTTAATAGCTGTGTCTCCTGACCTTGCTTTTAAATTTATTATATATATATATATATAAAATTAGAACCATTTTTTAAATAGATAAAAAATTGATAAAATGTCATACTGATTGTGCAAAAAAGGGACTTCTACAGTGTACACAAAGTTTCACAACAGCCTAATAGGGAAACTACACCATCCACAATTAGGATTTTTTTCAATACAACCCCACCATTAAAAAAAAAAATAGGCAGAGATATCAATCTAACAAAATTCTGAGCAAGTTTCATGAAGATAAGACAAAAATGTGATTTCTATATTAATCGCAATGTAGCCGTATAAAGAAACTTGCCCACCTCCTGTCAGCAATGTTTTCTAATGACCTGAACCATTTTTAATTCAGTCATGAAATAATTAGAACATAAGTTCTGTGTACATTGGACAATGATGTGGCTTCTAAAGGTAAATGTTGTCAATGCACATTTCACTACAGATAAAATACGATGACCAAAGCTTAATATAAATAATAAAAATTATTAAAAAAAAAAAAAAGCTATTAAAAAAATTTTTATAGTAAATTCATTTTAATAAGTAAATACTTACCTGCTATCGTTGAGTCCCACCTCCCCCCCGCTCTTCGTCTAATATTTTCATACTGTTTATTGGAATAAGAGTGATGGATTCTGGGGTAATATCCCGTTTTTGGTTGCACTGCACTATGTGACTGTTCCGACCTATACGGGTTTATGAAAAGTGTGGGATTCGGACAGAAAGTTTCCGGATAAATACGATCCTTCGGAGTAAGTAGCTATCTAGATAGCAGGTAACGTATTAAGCTATTAAAACGAGTGATGGGAAATCTCAACGAGGCAGCTGGCCAATTTATTCGGCATTGGAAAGACTAAGGAGTTAATTGTTATTTTTTCTGTCTCTTCATTTGCTTGGCTCTATGCTATCATTTGATAGTTGGACATGAATCACTTAATGAGTTTTTTATGCAGCTTATAACCTATTACGTAGACTATAGGAAAGTATTGAAAAGCAGGATGTGAAAGTGAAAAGCTTTCTAAGCAGACGACAATAGACTCTTTCTTAAAGTAAATCTAAAGGATAGTGACATGATGAAAAGTACATGTACATGTATATTCACTTCTTGTTTGAAAAGCCGGACATATTATTTTTGTACACTGCATAAATTAATTACTGTTATATTTTATGCAAAAATATTAAAATTCTTTGAATATTAACATTTTTGTATTATCTGTCCATCAAATTAATGAAAACTCAGAATTAAGACCACCTCGCTATTAAGACCACTTTTCAAAAGTTTCACAGTAGGTCTTCATAGCGAGGTTTCACTGTATATGCGCATTTGTGTTATATGTGTGTTTTAATTTAATGTGTGTTGCGATACAGCTGGGAAGTTCAATTCTATGGCAAAGATATGTCTTTTGGTAGAGCTTCTTTCACAATTGATACAACCATGTTATTGACATATTTAAGTTTTACTAAAACTTAAGTAATGTGCAGGTTGTTCTCAACAAACTTAAATTGTATGCAGACTAATGGACTGACAGACAAACTAAACAATAGTGATCCTAATATACCCCTCTCAATTGTATGCAGACAAATGGACTGACAGACAAACTAAACAATAGTGATCCTAATATACCCCCTCTCAATTGTATGCAGACTAATGGACTGACAGACAAACTAAACAATAGTGATCCTAATATACCCCTCTCAAGACTAATGGAGACAGACAAACTAAACAATAGTGATCCTAATATACCCCCTCTCAATTGTATGCAGACAAATGGACTGACAGACAAACTAAACAATAGTGATCCTAATATACCCCCTCTCAATTGTATGCAGACTAATGGACTGTCACACAAACTAAACAATAGTGATCCTAATATACCCCCTCTCAAGACTAATGGACTGACAGACAAACTAAACAATAGTGATCCTAATATACCCCCTCCCAAGACTTATGAACTGACAGACAAACTAAACAATAGTGATCCTAATATACCCCCTCTCAAGACTAATGGACTGACAGACAAACTAAACAATAGTGATCCTAATATACCCCCTCTCAATTGTATGCAGACTAATGGACTGACAAACTTAACAATAGTGATCCTAATTTACCCCCTCTCAATTGTATGCAGATTAATGGACTGACAGACAAACTAAACAATAGTGATCCTAATATACCCCCTCTCAATTGTATGCAGACTAATGGACTTACAGACTACTAGACAATAGTGATCCTAATATACCCCCTCTCAATTGTATGCAGACTAATGGACTGACAGACAACAAACTAAACAATAGTGATCCTAATATATGATCCTAATATACCCCCTCTCAATTGTATGCAGACTAATGGACTGACCAACAAACTAAACAATAGTGATCTTAAAATACCCCCTCTCAGTTGTATGCAGACAAATGGACTGACAGACAAACTAAACAATAGTGATCCTAATATACCCCCTCTGAAGCTTGAGGGGATATTATAGTTTACCAGAAACATCCCCAAAACATTACAACTACAGTCAATGCCATGGTAACAACAGTGATTACCACTGCCGTGGCAACAACAGTGTTTACCAAACTGCTGCCATGGCAACAACAGTGTTAACCTAACTGCTGCCATGGTAACAACAGTGCTTACCAAACCGCTGGATGGCCCTAGTCAATGCCATGGCAACAACAGTGCTTACCAAACTGCTGTCATGGCAACAACAGTGCTTACCAAACTGCTGCCGTGGTAACAACAGTGCTTACCAAACTGCTGGATGGCCCTAGTCAATGCCATAGCAACAACAGTGCTGACCAAACTGCTGCCATGGTTACAACAGTGCTTACCAACTGCTGGATGGCCCTATCTGCACTCCACGGCAACTCCAGGGTGATATGGACACGGCGGCGCTGGTTGATTGCTCGCCTGTCTGCCTGCAGGGAAATACCTGAGCTGGCTGCCTCGGATATGATAGCTATGTTCTGAAAGACATTGTAGACTTGATTAGAAATGTAATACTTTCAAAGAGTTTTATGTATTGATGAAAACTCATGACGAAAAACATTCAGTGTCATTTTTATTTTTCTCGTCATCGTTGATTTTGAGAGATTACATGACCCAGAGACACGTTTAAGGATTGGATGCGATCCGTAATGCTTAACAAGAGCACCGCATAAGGGTGCCAACGCTCGGCTGCAGATGCATTTATGAACAAGAGCACCGCCTTGCGAGTGCAGACCGCTCATCTTTTTCTTTTAAAGGTGAAGGGACTCTCATTTTCAATCACAAAGGAGGGAGGGGTGGAGTGAAGAGGGGGTTGTATAGTGTGGGGTGTGGACATTTATTACATTATCTTCCAAAAATGCGAAAAAAAACGCAAAAAAAATTATAAAAAATTCGGGGGTGGGGTGGGGGGGGGTGGGGGAGTGGGTGGGGGGATTCTTGGGTGCGATGTTTGGACGGTATTTCAAACATAAAATAATAAAAAATAAAATTTGTGTTTTTTTAACCGTTTCAAAAAAAAAAAAAATTGTGGGGGTGGGGTGGGGGGGGGGTATAGTGTGAGGGTGTGTTGTGGTAATTTGTGAGATGTTCTTAAAAAAAAAAAAAAAAAATTTAGCGGGGGGATTCGGGTGGGGGGGGGGGGTGGTGGGTGGGGGGATTCTTGGGTGCGATGGTTGGACAGTATTTCAAACATAAAATAATAAAAATAAATATTTGTGTTTTTTAACCGTTTAAAAAAAAAACAAGGACTGTTTGTTAAACATGCATGCCCCCCATATGGGCTGTCCATTGTAGTGGCAGCCATTGTGTGAATACGATTTTGTCACTGTGACCTTGACCTTTGACCTAGTGACCTGAAAATCAATAGGGGTCATCTGCGGGTCACGATCAATGTACCTATGAAGTGTCATGATCCTAGGCAAAAGCGTTCTTGAGTAATCATCCAAAATCATTTTACTATTTCAGGTCACCGTGATATCATTTTACTATTCAGGTCACCGTGACCTTGACCTTTGACCTTGTGACCTCAAAATCAATAGGGGTCATCTGCAAGTCATGATCAATCTACCTATGAAGTTTCATGATCCTAGGCGTATGCGTTCTTGAGTTATCATCCGAAAACCATTTTACTATTTTGGGTCAATATGACCTTGACCATTGACCTTGTGACCTCAAAATCAATAGGGGTCATCTGCGAGTCATGATCAATCTAACCATGAAGTTTCATGATCCTAGGTGTATGCGTTCTTGAGTTATCATCCAAACCATTTTACTATTTCGGGTCACCGTGACATTGACCTTTGACCTAGTGACCTCAAAATCAATAGGGGTCATCTGCAAGTTATGATCAATCTACCCATGAAGTTTCATGATCCTAGGTGTATGCGTTCTTGAGTTATTATTCAAAAACATTTTACTATTTCTGGTCACCGTGACCTTGACCTTTGACCTAGTGACCTCAAAATCAATAGGGGTCATCTGCGAGTCATGATCAATCTACCCATGAAGTTTCATGATCCTAGGTGTATGCGTTCTTGAGTTATCATCCAGAAACCATTTTACATTTGGGTCACCGTGACCTTGACCTTTGACCTAGTGACCTCAAAATCAATAGGGGTCATCTGCAAGTCATGATCATCTACCATGAAGTTTCATGAAAAAAAATAAAATAGGGGGGGGGGAGGGGGGGGGGGGGCAAGGGGGATGGTTTGGGTGGAGTCTATTGTGGTATGTGAGGTAAGAGTAGTTTTGTCAAAGTATCAATCAAATCTAATCATAAATAAAGAAGTTATGGCAATTTTAGCAATATTTAATAGTTTGACCTTGAGAGTCAAGGTCATTCAAAGGTCAAGGTAAAATTCAACTTGCAAGGTACAGTAACCTCATGATAGCATGAAAGTATTTGAAGTTTGAAAGCACTAGCCTTGATACTTAGGAAGTAAAGTGGATCGAAACACAAAATTTAACCATGTATTCAAAGTTACTAAGTAAAAAAAGGGTCATAATTCCGTAAAAATGACAACCAGAGTTATGCAACTTGTCCTTTTACTGTACCCTTATGATAGTTTGCGAGTGTTCCAAGTATGAAAGCAATATCTATGATACTTTAGGGGTAAAGTGGACCAAAACACAAAAACTTAACCAAATTTTCAATTTTCTAAGTATAAAAAGGGCACATAATTCTGTCAAAATGCCAGTCAGAGTTACATTACTTTGCCTGCACAGTCCCCTTATGATAGTTAATAAGTGTTGCAAGTATGAAAGCAATAGCTTTGATACTTAGGAAAAAAATGGACCTAAACACAAACTTAACCAAAATTTTCAATTTTCTAAGTATATAAAGGGCACATAATTCTGTCAAAATGCACGTCAGAGTTATCTAACTTTGCCTGCCCAGTCCCCTCATTATAGTAAGTAATTGTACCAAGTTGAATGCAATAGCATTGATACTTTCTGAGAAAAGTGGACCTAAACGCAAAACTTAACAAAAAATTTCAATTTTCTAAGTATAACAAGATGTGTTTGTGAAACACAATGTCCCCCTATATGATGTTTGACCTTGAAGGATGACCTTGACCCCTATATGATGTTTGACATTGAAGGATGACCTTGACCTTGACCCTTCACCACTCAAAATGTGCAGCTCCATGAGATACACATGCATTTCAAATATAAAATTGCTAGCTTCAATATTGCAGAAGTGACATTACATGAGCAATTTTGACCCATATATTGACCTTGAAGGATGACCTGACCTTGACCTTTCAGCACTCAAAATGTGCAGCTCCATGAGATACACATGCATGCCAATATCAAGTTGCTATCTTCAAATTGCAAAGTATTCATAAAATAAGCGATTTGGGCCACATTATATTTGACCTACTCTGACCTTGAAGGATACCTTGACCTTCACACCACTCAAATGTGCAGCTCCATGAGATACACATGCATGCCAAATATCAAGTTGCTATCTTCAATATTGCAAAAGTACTCATAAAATGAGCGATTTTGGCCACATCTATTTGACAATTGACCTTGAAGGATGACCTTGACCTTTCACCACTCAAAATGTGCAGCTCCATGAAACACAATGTCCCCCTATATGATGTTTGACCTTGAAGGATGACCTTGACCCCTATATGATGTTTGACTTGAAGGATGACCTTGACCTTGACCCTTGACCTTGACCCTTCACCACTCAAAATGTGCAGCTCCATGAGATACACATGCATTTCAAATATAAAATTGCTAGCTTCAATATTGCAGAAGTGACATTACATGAGCAATTTTGACCCATATATTTGACCTTGAAGGATGACCTTGACCTTGACCTTTCAGCACTCAAAATGTGCAGCTCCATGAGATACACATGCATGCCAAATATCAAGTTGCTATCTTCAAAATTGCAAAAGTATTCATAAAATAAGCGATTTGGGCCACATATATTGACCTCTGACCTTGAAGGATGACCTTGACCTTGACCTTTCACACTCAAAATGTGCAGCTCCATGAGATACACATGCATGCCAAATATCAGTTGCTATCTTCAATATTGCAAAAGTACTCATAAAATGAGCGATTTTGGCCACATCTATTTGACAATTGACCTTGAAGGATGACCTTGACCTTTCACCACTCAAAATGTGCAGCTCCATGAGATACACATGCATGCCAAATATCAAGTTGCTATCTTGAATATTGAAATACTGCAAAACGTGTACATTAAATTAGCGATTTTGACCCATATATTTGACCTTTGACCGTGAAGGATGACCTTGACCTTTCACCACTCAAAATGTGCAGCTCCATGAGATACATATGCATGCCAAATATCAAGTTGCTATCTTCAATATTGCAAAAGTTATTGCAAATGTTAAAGTTGGCGCAAACCAACCAACCAACCAACCAACCAACCAACAGACCAACAGACCAACCAACAGACAGGGCAAAAACAATATGTCCCCCACTACTATAGTGGGGGACATAAAAAGGGCAAATAATGCTGTCAAAATGCACGCCAGAGTTATCTAACTTTGTCTGCCCAGTCCCCTCATGATAGTTAGTAAGTGTACCAAGTTTGAATGCAATAGCATTGATACTTTCTGAGAAAAGTGGACCTAAACGCAAAACAACGCCGACGCCAAGGTGATGACAATAGCTCATTTTTTTTTTTCAAAAAATAGATGAGCTAATAAATGAAAGCTTGTAAGAATTAAAAAAATAATTTTAGAGGTCACAGTGACCTTGACCTTTGACCTTGTGACCCAAAAATGGGTGTGGCCTGTAGAACTCATAAAGGTGCATCTACATATGAAGTTGTAGGTGGAAGCACTTTTGATTTTGTAGCAAAATGTCAAGGTTTAAGCACAACGCCGGCGGACGGCGGATGACGAGCTGGCTATGACAATACCTTGGGTTTTCTCCGAAAACAGCCGAGCTAAAAATGGCCTTGAAACAGTTACAAATTATCGGCTGTTGAACTGCTTTGCAATCCAGAAACTGATTTTCATCACACCCCCATCTATTAATTTCCCCTAAAATTTTCTTCAATCATTCAAGTGACCTCTGCACAGCTCGGTATACATGAGATAAGGGAATCACATCTACATTTTTGCTAAATGAAATGCAAACAATATAATGCTGTTGTATAACTTTTGTTTATGCAGTTAATATATTATACCTTAAAAAACATAATTAACCACCTAATCATTCTGAAATTTAAAAGTAAACACTTGTCCAAATAGTTCTATAAAGTATGCAATAAATTTTCAAAATGAAGTAATTAAAATCCACTATTCTTTTAGTTATCAAATTCTAGGTTACACACTATCTCATTCTATGTTTACTATTATAAGATTATTTTTTATTCCAATGAAAGGGCTGTTAATAATTGTTTTATTTGAAAATATTGTTTCATGTGTAATACACACTGAATATTTGCAAAAGCAGAATCTTTAGATTTCACATGATCTTTTATCCTTTTTCATTTTATGAATAGAAAAAAATATATAAAATTGCTGCACAATTTCCTATTGAACTTGCTGCTAAGATGTATCTATTGTTTAAGAAAGACTGCATAGTGGATACATTTCTGAATCAGTTGTTTTAGTCTTTATAGGTTAACTATATTTTAAGTGCTTAAAAAAATCAAATAAGGAAAGGTGAAATGTTAAAGTCAGTGATTTCTTTTGCTTTTTTTGTTACAGCCTGTGTCATTTGGATTGGGAAAATTAGCGCGATAAATCATGAAATTGGGAAACATTATAAATATGATTATAAGAACAGAATTAAAGTTGCTAAGTTCATGTTTGACAGCATTTTTATATTATAAAGTGTTGCTTTAATGTTTTCTTACAATGAATACAAGTAAGTTAATATGCTTCCACATGCATATTAAACTTGCAATAATCTATGAATTCTTAAATATACCATTTAATCATAACCTCTTTAAGACTATGAATTTAATTCAGCATTAAAAAATCAAAAATCATATAATGGTGAAAACATTTGCAAATATTAACAAACACGTTTTAGTGTTCTTGCTGTGTAAATGATGTATTAAATAGAGTTAAAATAATATATTTCATTTGTTTACCTTTCAATATCTTGCACTTGACATCCTCAGTTCCATGCTATTTTAGCAAATTGTACAGCTTGACAAACATAATAAAGCAGAATATGCATATGAATCTGATTATACACAGATCCACTAACATATCAATCAAATCATGTTTGTCTCTTTTACTTTTCGAACGCTACTTATCTTAAATGCTTTAACTTTGTGAGTAGACTAACTCCAATTTCCCAACACTGATTTCCGCACATTCACTGTGAAGATTTCTAATAAATATTTGTTGTTTTTTATCTTAAACGTTGTATTTTGCGTTAAATGACACACGCATGAAATTATTCCCTAATTACCATATGATATCTGTAGTTAATTTGAATGTTATTTATCATTTTCGCTGCTCATGGCAAATTTCTCTTCTGCTTGCCGCAATCTTGAAGGTGTGAAGAAACAGGCGTTAACAATCGGGATACATCGACTATCGTCGGTATCCTCCGCAATATAGAGAGATGTGTGGATAGCACGTACAATTGTATTCGGCTACATTCGCGAACAATACGTAAGTCAGTTGTCGTTCGGCGACAACTAGACAAGCTCGATCGGCACTCGTTGTACGAAATTAACGCAAAATGACATTGTAATCTTATTGGCTTTAATGGGAAAATTTGGTCATTTTTTGGGAAATTTTGGTCAGATTTTTGGGAAAAAAAACGTCATTTTTTGCCATTGGGAAGCAGCCGAATATCGGCGGTAATTTTGGGCAAAAAATATCACTGAAAATTATGAGAAAATATTGCACATAGACCCAACTCATAATGTCACATCAAATATTGATTTTTTGAAGCAGCTTTCAAAGAATTAGTTAATATAAATAAACATTGTGTATGGCAAATAATTCTACAAAAAGCAACTTCAAACAAGATGTGTTTGTGAAACACAATGTCCCCCTATATGATGTTTGACATTGTAGGATGACCTTGACCTTGTGAAGGATGACCTTGACCTTTCACCACTCAAAATGTGCAGCTCCATGAGATACACATGCATGCCAAATATCAAGTTGCTATCTTCAATATTGAAAAAGTATTCATAAAATAAGCGATTTGGGCCACATATATTTGACCTCTGACCTTGAAGGATGACCTTGACCTTTCACCACTCAAAATGAGCAGCTCCATGAGATGCACATGCATGCCAAATATCAAGTTGCTATCTTCAATATTGCAAAAGTATTCATAAAATGAGCGATTTTGGCCACATATAATTGACCTCTGACCTTGAAGGATGACCTTGACATTTCACCACTCTAAATGTGCAGCTCCATGAGATACACATGCATGCCAAATATCAAGTTGCTATCTTCAATATTGCAAAAGTATTCATAAAATGAGCGATTTTGGCCACATATAATTGACCTCTGACCTTGAAGGATGACCTTGACCTTTCACCACTCAAAATGTGCAGCTTCATGAGATACACATGCATGCCAAATATGAAGTTGCTATCTTCAATATAGTTAAAGTTATTGCAAAATGTTAAAGTTGGCGCAAACAGACAGACCAACAGACCAACAGACAGACCAACAGACAGGGCAAAAACAATCTGTCCCCCACTACTATAGTGGGGGACATAAAAATAGTGTGAATGTTTCTAATTTTTGTAGAAGTTTTCCTGCAAAACAAGAATCAACTCCATTTAAAGGTAAGACCCAGGAAATGCCAAGAGAACTCACCTTTTCCCCATCCATGAAGCGTTGCTTCTCTGTGAGGTTGAGTATTTCCAGGGGAACATCATTTTCACTGCGTGACTCATAGTTGATGCCTTCGTCTGTACACACAACTCGACCCTTCCTACCCGTCATCTGTGCAGATTAGAAATATACATGTATGTGCATTAATGTATTCCTTTATCATAGTTTCACTGGTACAGTGTTTAAATAGCATTAAAAATCTACAATTGAGCCCTGATGGCCTAGAAGGGCTCATCTTAGTACATGGTGCACCAATTGTCGAGGAATTGACCTTGTCACAAAGTTATTGATCTCACTTAATCAAGATTTAAACATGTCTTTGATTTTGTCAACATAACCATTCTATCAAAGTGTATTAAGATAAATAGTAAATATAGCTTCTAAAATGGTAATATAACTCCACAGAAGCATCCTAGATCTCAATTGTGTCTTGTTCTGAGAAAACTCGGCATAATGCATGTGCGTAAAGTGTTGTCCCAGATAAGCCTGGGCAGTATGCACAGGTTAATCAGGGACGACACTTTCCGCTTAAATTAGATTTTCGGTAAAAAGGGACTTCCTTTAAACGAAAAATACCATTTAAGAAGAAAGTGTTGTCCCTGATTAGCCTGTGCGGACTGCACAGGCTAATCTGGGACGACACTTTACGCACATGCTTTATGCCCAGTTTTCTCAGAACACGACTAAATTAGCCCCTACCTCAGCGACATTCTCCACTCCTCCCAGGTCATCAATCAGCTGGTCAAGTGTGTTGGGTGGCAGTTTCTCCCCCAACAGCTCAACACGCTCCAGTAGCTCTCGCTTCATAGCAAACACCTTCTCTATAGCATCACCACCTACAACATTAATGCATGTCAATATTCCAAGATTTTAATAGTGGATAACAGGAAAAAGGGACAAACTTGTCACAAAACCAGGTTTTCAAAAAAAAAATTATTAAAGTCTGATAAAGGGAGACAATTCAAAATGTGCATTGTTACTGATTGTTCCTAGTTACCCCCCTTGTGTCAAATTCAATCTATTTTTAATTGTGGCGACCTTGACCTTGGAGACATCGAAAAAATTATTTTGCATGACACACCGTCTAATGATTGTGAACAAATGTACCGACTAATTTTAAAATCTCACAATGAAGGACATTGTTTTGGCCCGGACAAGCTCATCTATGGCCATTTTTGACCTTTTAACTCAAAGTGTGACCTTGACCTTGGAGATATCGACGTAATTCTTTTGCATGAAACACCGTCTTATGATGGTGAACAAATGTGCCAAATGATTTTAAAGTCCACTAAAGATTTTTGCAAATGTATTTCAATAACTTGAGATATTTGCAAAAATAAAGTTCTTAACGATGACAATCTGTCCAGCCCGTGTGTAAATCCCTGAAAACCCTGTTCATTCTGCACCCTGATTATTAATAAGGATTAGTGAAAAAGTTAATCAACCCCTTACAATACGTGTAAAATACCATTAAAACATAATTATTATTGATTCACTGTCCTTCCCCCAAACAAGAAAGTGTTGTCTAGGAACTGGAGTTTAGTCTAATTGCAAGAAATACCATTATACAACACTATCTACTGAAAATGTTCAAAGACAAACCTGTTTTGATTTATGTATCAATAGACATATGCATAGTCAGATTCATATGCACATTGTTTTACTTTTGTCACATTACACAGTCTTCAGCAAATATGTTAAGAACACTTGTGTAAACTCTACTAAATACTATGATAACCTTACAATACCTCTGAAAAGTGTATGTTTATATTTATTAATATTTTTACGACATTGCCGATCACATGCTTCCATTTTACCTCAAATATTTTTAAAAACTTTTTTCCAGGCCTTTTCCCCCACATTGGTAGAAAAACCCTGAGGTTACTGTTCCTTCATTTATCCTTCAGACTACACAGGCTTATCTGGGACGACACTTTACGCACCTGCATTATGCACAGTTTTCTCAGAACCCGACTCAATTGTTTTAGTTACCTGGATGGATAGTTCCATCTGCACCATGCTGACTTTCCTTCTTAAGTAAACCAGCAGAAGCCAAAGCACTTGTGAATTCATCTTCCTCATCCTTCTTCTTTTCTTTCTTGTTCTTCTTCTCCTTTTTCTTCTTCTCTTTCTTAACCTTTGCTTTCTTTGCTTTGGCTTTTGATTTTTTCAACCATGGATCTAAAGATACAAAAATCAATTAATGCATCAAAAAGAAATTAATATGGGTCAATGCTTGGGCGAAAATCCCTCTTAAGAAATAATAACTAATTTATAACTTTGCAACATGTATCAAAATGGAAATAACTGTTTATTAACAAAAGCTCAAATGTCATCTATGGTCTCTATAAAAACCAAGAATTTCTTTGAATTCACATCCCCCACCAAATAAATGTTGTGACGGACGGACAATGCCAATTCTATATCCCTCCGCCTTTAGCAGAAGTATAAAATATATACTTTTGACATGCTTTGTAATGACAAGAAAACAATGAATATACCTGTCACAACTTCAAAAGATTGCATACCATCATCACTGTCGGAACCATCACCAAATGGATTGAAGTTGTCATTGTCCTCATCATCATCATTGTCATCATCCTCATCTGAAGTATCACTTAAACTGAGATCAAAGTCGCTGTCCTCTTCACTGTCTGATGAAGAATCACTTTCGCCTTTTTGTTTTTTGGTACTATTTCCTACCATTGATTCTGGAAATAATGAAAAATAGAACAATCATTGCAACACCTATGTTAACTATAAGAAATTTTGTAAAACTGATGGATGCTCCTTAATAATGTGTTCATTGAATGAATGAGTTTATGAGCAGAAACATATTTGTATTCAAGGGGCAAAAACTCCATGGAAACTCGCTGAAGCAAAACCATATGACAATAGATATATGTTCACCCTGTAGGGATATTGCATATTAAATTAAATAATTTGTGACTGCTATCTGACATAGAAACGTAACATTTATTTGACAGCGTCATATTATTAATCAAAGTGCAATAAATGCCTAAAAAATTATTGGAACAGAACAAGATGAAAATATATCCCCATTTATGGCAGCATAACAACAGCACCATTTTTCTAAGCTTTGAATGAGATGCAGTAGACTATTTTCTGGGACTCTTAACATATGTGATGAAAGCCTACCCTCTAGCTGTCCCTTGTGGGATCAGTTTCTATGCATATATGTGTCTTGTTCTGAGACAACTGGGCTTAATACATGTGCGTAAAGTGTCGTCCCAGATTAGCCTGTGCAGTCTGCACTGTGATTTTTGTCATGATTGATTTTGGGATATTCAGGTAGACGGTAGGATTGTGACTAGAATTATAATTCAAATTTATTTATTTGTCCAGTAAAATATGAAGAAAGACCACTTACAGACCTGTTTACCCTACCGATTGCTTCTCAGTAGTATGGAGGGCATCTCTCAGTAGTTTTGGGGTTGTGTCAGTAGTTTTAACCTTTTCAATCATTTTGAGCATTAAAACACCATGACTGGGTCACATATCAGTTTAATGGTAAATAAAGCATTAGATGAATTTACTTGCGAATAATTTAATCTGTTCAGTGATTGTTTTGGCTTTTATTTGTTACAGCCTGTGCCATTTGGATTGGGAAAATGAGCGTGATAAATCATGAAATTGGAAAAAATAGCGCGATAAACCATGAAATTGGATAAAATAGCGCGATAAACCATGAAATTGGGAAACATTAAAGGATATAAATATGATTATAAGTAACAGAATTGTTTTTTAGTGCATGTTTGACAGCATTTTATATTATAAAGTGCTGCTTTAACATCTTCTTACAATGAAGACAATATTTAGTTATTATCCATTCACATGCATATTAAACTTGCAATAATCTATAGATTCTTAAATACACAATTTGATCATAAGCTCTTTAAGATTAGCTATTAATTTAATTCAGTATTTTTTAAATTAAATATCATAAGGGGAAAACATAAACAGATATTGACAAACACCCTTTAGTGTTCCTGTTGTGTTAATGATGTATTAAATGGAGTTAAAATAATATATTTTATTTGTTTACCTTTCAATATCTTGCACTTGACAACCTCAGTTCAATGCTATTTCATTAAACTGTACAGCGTAACAAACATAATAAACAGAATATGCATATGAATCTGAGTATACACAGATCCACTTATATATAAATCAAATCATATTTGTCTCTTTCCATTTTCGAACGATACTCATTGTGAGTAGACTGAACACCAATTTTCCAACACTCGTTTCCGTGACGCACATTCACTGTACAGATTTCTGATTAATATTTGTTGTTGTTTTACATCTCAAACGTAGTATTTTGCATTAATTAACACACGCATTACATTATTCCCTAATGACCATATATTATCAGTTGTTAATTTGAATGGTATTTATTATTTTCGCCGTTAATCGCAATTTCTCGTCTGCTTGCCGCCATCTTGGACGTGTGTAAATCAGGCGCGCTCAATCCCGATACATCGACTATCGTCGGTATTCTCCGCAATAGAGAGAGATGTGTATACTGAATAGCAATGTAAAATCGTATATATTCGGCTAAATTTGCGAACCAATACGTAATTCAGTTGAATTTTAACGTTTCTTACTACACAAGCGCCAAAATGATTATGATTGATAAATTACCCGAAAAGACCGAAAATAAGGAAAAGTACGATTAAAAACTGAAATTTGACCATTTTGATCGATGGCTCCGTAGTTTTTCAGTACAAATCTGTAATGCGTAGTTTAGCCAAATTATCCTTAGTGACTACGGCGAATCCGTAGAAGTAAACAGGTCTGCACTTATTATTTTGGTGGACACTCTTCAACCACATTTGTCCTACGTGCTAAGTGTGAAGGGAGCATACCTCTCTTCCGTTTCAGGCCATTTGTGGAGGAGTTGCTGTCCTCATTGTATACAGAGTTGTTTCCCAGCCCAAACACATCAAAAAACTTCTTCTGATCAGGAGCTGGGAAATGTTTCTCTATTACTGTCTGAATCACTCCCCTGCAAGAAGATGAATTTAATAGAACTGTTTGAATAACAGCTATTAAAAATGGTAAGTGTTGATATAACCAAATCTACCAGTGAAGTCAAGTCTCCTTTTCAAAACTAACACAGATTCAACAATGTTTTTTTAAGTGAAATAAAAAGGTGACAGCTAAAGAAACTAGAGCTTTGTCACAGACGTGACGAATACCCCCACATGTCGTATTGACACATAATATTTTGCATGTCGTCTTCACAAAAAACAGCGGACACAATGCTCAATTTTTAAAACGCACTAAGTGACCCCTTGACCTATTTTTTGACCCAGAAAGGCCAATGTTCTAACTTGGCCTAAAGATCATCTCCATAAAACTTCTGACCAAGTTTGGTGAAGATCGGATGTAAACTACTTGAATTAGAGAGCGGATACCATGCTGAATGTTAAAAAACGCACTAAGTGACCCCGTGACCTTGTTTAAGGCCCGGAATGGCCCATGTTCAAACTTGTCCTAGAGATCATCTAGATAACACTTGTGACCAAGTTTGAATGAAAACTACTTGAATTAGAGAGCAGACAACATGGTGAGGTTTAAAATGCAATAAGTACCCCATGACCCAGTTTTTGACCCGGCATGACCCATATTCAAACTTGACCTAGACATCATCTAGATACATTTTCTGACAAAGTTTGGTGAAGATTGGATGAAAACTACATGAATTAGAGAGTGGACAACATTGTGATGTTTCAAACGCACTAAGTGACCCCGTAACCTTGTTTTTGACCCGGCATGACCCATATTCAAACTTGCCCTAGACATTATCAAGATACAACTTCTGACCACTTTTGGTGAAGATTGGATAAAAACTACTTGAATTAGAGAACGGACGACATGGTGAGGTTTAAAACACACTAAGTGACCCCGTGACCTAGTTTTTCACCCGGCATGGCCCATGTTCAAACTTGACCTACACATCATCTAGTTACAACTTCTGACCAAGTGTGGTGAAGATCAGTTTTAAACGACTTGAAATAGAGAGCAGACACCATGCTCAATGTGTAAAACGTACTAAGTGATCCTGTGACCTAGTTTTTGATCTGGCATGGCCCATTTTCGAACTTGGCCTTCAGATCATCTAGATAAAACTTCTGACCAAGTTTGGTGAAGATCGGATGAAAACTACTTGAATAAGAGAGAGAACACCATGCTGAATGTTTAAAAACGCACTAAGTGACCCCATGACCTAGTTTTTGACCCGGCAAGGCTCATGTTCGAACTTGGCCTTAAGATCATCTAGATACAACTTCTGACAAAGTTTGGTGAAGATCGGATGAAAACTACTTGAATTAGAGAGCGGACAACATGCTGAATGTTTAAAACGCACTAAGTGACCCCTTGACCTAGTTTTTGAACCGGCAAGGCCCATGTTCGAACTTGGCCTAGACATCATGTAGATACAACTTCTGACCAAGTTTGGTGAAGATCGGATGAAAACTACTTGAATTGGAGAGCGGACAACATGTTGAATGTTTAAAACGCACTAAGTGACCCCGAGACCTAGTTTTTGACCCTGCAAGGCCCATGTTTGAACTTTGCCTAGACATCATGTAGATACAACTTCTGACCAAGTTTGGTGAAGATCGGATGAAAACTACTTGAATTAGAGAGCGGACACTTAATAGGGACCGACAGACAGACAGACCAACAAGTTCACTCCTATGTAACCCCCTAAACTTCGTTTGTGAGGGTATAATAAAGAATTTCTTTCTTGCAAAACAAAGATTGCTAAAATAATCAAGAAAGCAAAACAAATATTGCTAACATCATCAACCAATACTTTTATATCTCCACATGCTGCAACTCTGACTAGAAAAATGTTCAGTCTCAAATCATAAAATAGAAACTATGCCATTTGTTCAAACTGTTTATGTTACAGCCCATAATATTCAACTTACTAACAAGAGGGCCATCGTGGCACTGGTCACTAACCTGAGAAGTATTAATGATAAGTTAGGGTTGTAAACATCTTATTGTGAAAGTCAAGGATTTGTTAAGGTGTACAATTTTTTTTAATTTGTAAATGGAAACAAGATATGTGTTAGTCAGAAATGCAATGCCCCCTACTGCACAGCTATGAAATAAAATTTCTATTTATCATTTGAAGGCCTGTGGTTTATCAAAGAGATCATAGCCAGAGTTCATCATGTATAGAAATGGACATAAGTCCACAGGTATATAATGAACCAAACTATTCACAAATTAGTACAAAAATGATAATTATATAATTTACAAAAAACCTTTGACAAATCAATCATTTGAGTTATAAATAATCAAAGTAAAAAATCTGTACAGTAACAGAGAAAAGAACTTAAATTGTTGTTAAGAAAATATATAATATGAGATTTATAATTATATAAATTACTTCCCTTGAAAATAATTGTCTCTAACAAATCTCTATTTTAGGTAGCAAATAATTATAAGCCACTATCTATTTTTATTAGCAAATAATTAAAAGCCACTACCATGACTGTAGATTCACCTCTCAAAATGTGCAGCTCCATGACATACACATGCATGCCAAATATCAAGTTGCTTTGTTCAATATTGAATAATTATCTCCCTTTAAAGCTTATTACTTCCCTTTCAATTGTATTTTTGACCTTAGACCTTGAAGGATGACCTTGACGTTGAACTTTTACCACGATGTGTTTGTCAGAAACACAATGCCGCCTACTGTGCCGCTTTGATATATTTAACAAGAATATATAATTTGGCAGGTCAGATAATTATGTCCATTTAAAGCTTATTACTTCCCTTCGATTTGCTTTTTCGACCCCGTAACCCGTCATGGCCCATATTCGAACTTTACCTAGATATTGTCTAGATAGAACTTCTGACCAAGTTTGGTAAAGATCGAATAAAAACCATTTGAATTAGAGAGCAGACACGAAAAGTGTGACAGACAGACAGACTGACAGACTTACAGGCGGACAGTGTGAAAACTATATACCCCCTTTTCTTCGAAAGGGCGCATAAAAAATTGGTTTTGTTTATAATTTAGGTGCAAGCATAAGAAATTATGACTTTTTTGAGAAAGTAAATTGGACTTTTCCAATAACAAGTCTATTCTGAACAAGAGCTGTCACCATAGGATGACATATGCCTCCTATAAACGCTTTGATAGAAGTTATGAGCATTTTTCGAAACCTAAATGCGGACCCTTAGTTCAACGTCAAGGTCACAGGGGTCAAAATTTGTGTGTATATGGAAAGACCTTGTCCATATACACATGCATACCAAATATGAAGGTTATATCTCAAGGGACATAGAAGTTATGAGCATTTTTCGAAGCCTAAACGCAGATTTTGAAACCAAAACGCAGACGCTTAGTTCAAGGTCAAGGTCACAGGGGTAAAAAATATAAGTGCGCATGGAAAGGCTTTGTTCATATACACATGCATACCAAATATGAAGGTTACATCTCAAGGGACATAGAAGTTATGAGCATTTTTTAAACCTAAACAAATATTTCGAAACCCAAACGCGGACCCTAAGTTCAACGTCAAGGTCACAGGGGTCAAAATTTGTGTGCGTATGGAAAGGCCTTGTCCATATACACATGCATACCAAATATGAAGGTTACATCTCAAGGGACATAGAAGTTATGAGCATTTTTTGAAACCTAAACGCAAAGTGTGACGGAAAGACGGACGGACAGTCCGATACCTATATGCCCTCCTTCGGGGGCATAAAAAGTGCGAGCTGATACATGAAGATTGAAAAAAAAGTGACTATTAGAGTATAAACATGTTATTTTCAAATGACCTAGTTATTGAGCTTAGTGACCCAGTTTCAATCTCAGGCAAGATTTCACTAGGACAAATGTTCAGATCAAGTTTCATAAAGATGCACACGCAAAAGTGAATTCTAGAGTGCTAACAAGGTTTCACTATAGCCATTTGAGAAAATGCCAAGTCTACTGGAAGCCATGTTTTTTTAAGAACCATAACCATTTGCTAACTCAGCTAAATTATCCTTAGAACAAATGTTCTGACCAAGTTTCATAAAGTTTGGACTATAAATGTAATGCATGCCCAGCCCCCAGGAAACCATGTTTTTCAATGCACTGGAACCATTTTCAAACTCAGCCAAAATATCATAGGAACAAATGTTCTCACAAAGTTTAAAGAGGACTAAAAATGGTACTTTTATAGTGTTAACAAGGTTTAAATATAGCCATATAACCAAAAATGCCCACCCCCCCCCCCCCCTGTGGACCATGTGTTCAACAGAGCAAAACCATTTTCCAAGTCATTCAAGATATCATTAGATTTAATGTTCTGACTTAGTTTAACCAAGATTGGACAACAAATGTGACTTAGGTTAACAAAATTTCACTATAGCCATAAAAGGAAAACTGCCACGCCCCCTGGGTGACATGTTTTTCAACCAACTAGAACCAATTTTGAACAGGTCCAAGATATCATCTTGACACGTTTTCTGACCAAGTTTTAACAAAAAGTGGAAAATAAATGTGGCCTCTAGATTGCTAACAAAGTAAATATTGATGACCCAAGATGGACAAAAGGCCCTCACAAAAGCTCATCATTAGCACATTTGGCTCAGGTGAGCTTAAACGCTAATCATACGGCAGTAAGTATCTTATACCTTTTCCGCTCAAAATCGAAGTGAACATGGCTTTATGCAACATGAAAGTACCTAAAAGTCTGTTCAGGTTTTATGCTGTTTGCTGCTTATCAGTCTCATAGGTTTGGAAAATAAGCTTTTAAACGTTAATCTAGTAAGAAACGTCTAACATTTTTTACAATAGATTAAGGGCCTACAAACACTACAAAGTGCCTATCTGTGTGGTAGAGAATAAAAACTGGTCCTCCTGTAACGCTTACTTTGCAGTGGAGACAAAGTCGTTCAGTTCACCACCCATCTCTTCTAGCTGCTCCAGGGTTCTAGCCTCACCAGTAGACTGAAGGCCAATAACCACACACTGCAAGAGTTCAGCAATATCATGAAGAGTACTCTCAAACGAACAGCAGCATCTTAAACACACTTTGTAATGTGCTGCAACAGTTTTACTTTTACCTAACTCATCTCATTTTCACATATACTGTAATATCTCTTAAGTTTTCTGACACTTAAAATTAATTTTAAAAAATTGTGTCCAAAAATTTAGATACGAAATAAATATTCAAAATGTACAGATGTCGGTAAATTTAGCAACAAAAGTTAAGGTGTCTGAAAATTATAGTTATATTGAAATAAAAGCAATAAAGCAATGTACATTAATTGTGTTGTGATTTACTCTTCTATTTCTATGTTAAAGTAAATACAATTTACACACAGCATTTTTAACTCTTGCCTAAAATGTAAACAAAATAAAACATTCTGTTTCCTAAAAAGGACGAAACTGCTTCAAATGCTATTGGGTGAATCAATTGTTTTCTACCGGTATACATGGTTATTTAACCAATTACACGAATTTAATGGTCCATTGCCCTCAGGCATGCATCTGCCAAGTTGTATGACTTTAATTCGGTTGTAAAAATCAATGCTCGAAGTCACAAAATAGGCAAAACAGTGCCAAAGTCTGCAGCAAATCGCTGTAAACTATACTGTCCAAAAACTTAGAGGCATTAATTATGTACGAAAACTTGTACATGCGAAAATTAAGAGTCACGAAAAATAATTATTTTTGCTAAAAAAGAGGGTGTCTGAAAACTTGGGAGTGTCCGAAAACTAACAAGTCCGATTTCTAACCCACTCTTACTGATACCAAGATAATGTTACAAGTACAACTGTATGAAACCCAAAATCTGAGCAAGCCCAGTTCAAAATGTAACAATGGAGTAATTTGCAGGCTTTTTTCAATCTCTGCATTCTGATTTTGGCCTACCTTTCCATCCTTGATGGCTTCACGAGCTATTCGTACGCAGTGAGGCACCTTGGCAGAGATGCACAGGTACTTGAAGAACCGCTGATGGGCGGACCAGAACTGGCCCCACATGCTCTTGCACAACTTGTGCTGGGCGTCCACCATGTCAGCGGCAGCCTGGAACATCTCCCTTGCGTCCTGCCACTGAAACAGGCCAGATCCATCTAATAAGTAACTATTTTAATGCTTATTTCATGGATTTTTCTTCATTTTCAGCAGAAGGGAAATATACTCATGTCAGTTAAAATGGGAGATGTCAAAGAATAGCAAAATTGGTATTTAAATATTGGGTCTTAAAATGTATTTGAATACTTTCTTCATAAAGCATATATATTTACTTTCAAGGCACATTTTTATTTTTGAACTCGCCCAAGATATAATTGAACAAAATGTTCTGACTTCTATAATGCTAACAAGCTTTCTCTAAGTTTGACATTGTCACCTTTTTTTAAAGCTCACATGACTAAAGAATATGTACTCAAAAATTTTACACAGCGACAAAATTGACTTGTAAAACGGATTTTTTTCTTATATGTTGCTAGTGTGTATGTGTTTAAATCAAGCCCTGCACATTTGATACCGGCATGCTACAGAACATTGTGTTTCTTGAAATGATCTTTTTTTGATATCCAATGACAAACCAGGGTCAATTGGTCATCTTGAGAACATGCTATTCATTTTCACTTCTATGTCTAACATAGCTAACAAGTGCCTACATACCAGTTGGACAGCTTCGTTGTACATCTTAATGAACTCCTTGTCAATTGGGATTTCCTCTATCTTGAAAGACACTCCTTTGAAGCTGAGCTGCCTGGCAATGTACATTCCACGCAGCTTCATATCCATGGCAACCAGCTCCATGGCGCCCACTCCTCTACAAGCAATAACACAACAGTTTGATACATTTTAACCTCATTCTGAGAAAACCAGGCTTAATGCAAGTGCGGAAAGTATAAACCAAAAGTGTCTCCACAGGCTTATCAGGGTCAACACTTTCAGCTTAAACTGCATTTTGGCTAAGAAGAGACTTCCCTAAAAAGAAAAATATTATTTGAGCGGAAAGCGTCGTCCATGATTAGCCTGTGCAGACTGGGCATGCTTATCTGGGACAAAAATCAAAGCACATGCATTAACCTTGGCAGACTGGGCATGCTTATCTAAGACAAAACTCAAAGCACATGAATTAACCTTGGCAGACTGGGCATGCTTATCTGAGAAAAAACTCAAAGCACATGCATTAACCTTGGCAGACTGGGCATGCTTATCTAAGACAAAACTCAAAGCACATGCATTAACCTTGGCAGACTTGGCATGCTTATCTGGGACAAAACTCAAAGCACATGCATTAACCTTGGCAGACTTGGCATGCTTATCAGGGACAAAACTCAAAGCACATGCATTAACCTTGGCAGACTGGGCATGCTTATCTGGGACAAAACTCAAAGCACATGCATTAACCTTGGCAGACTGGGCATGCTTATCTAAGACAAAACTCAAAGCACATGAATTAACCTTGGCAGACTGGGCATGCTTATCTGAGAAAAAACTCAAAGCACATGCATTAACCTTGGCAGACTGGGCATGCTTATCAGGGACAAAACTCAAAGCACATGCATTAACCTTGGCAGACTTGGCATGCTTATCTGGGACAAAACTCAAAGCACATGCATTAACCTTGGCAGACTTGGCATGCTTATCAGGGACAAAACTCAAAGCACATGCATTAACCTTGGCAGACTGGGCATGCTTATCTGGGACAAAACTCAAAGCACATGCATTAACCTTGGCAGACTGGGCATGCTTATCTAAGACAAAACTCAAAGCACATGCATTAACCTTGGCAGACTGGGCATGCTTATCTGGGACAAAACTCAAAGCACATGCATTAACCTTGGCAGACTTGGCATGCTTATCTGGGACAAAACTCAAAGCACATGCATTAACCTTGGCAGACTGGGCATGCTTATCTGGGACTAAACTCAAAGCACATGCATTAACCTTGGCAGACTTTGCATGCTTATCTGGGACAAAACTCAAAGCACATGCATTAACCTTGGCAGACTGGGCATGCTTATCTGGGACAAAACTCAAAGCAAATGCATTAACCTTGGCAGACTGGGCATGCTTATCTGGGACACATCAAAGCACATGCAATAATCCTGGCAGACTGGGCATGCTTATCTAGGACAAAACTCAAAGCACATGCAATAATCCTGGCAGACTGGGCATGCTTATCTGGGACAAATCAATGCACATGCAATAATCCTGGCAGACTGGGCATGCTATTCTGGGACAAATCAAAGCACATGCAATAATCCTGGCAGACTGGGCATGCTTATCTGGGACAAAACTCAAAGCACATGCATTAATATAAAGCTTAAACTTTTCAAAAAATGTCAATCCTCTGCAAATGATGCGTCACAGTAGGACATGTGTTTAATGAAAAACTTCTTCATTGAAAAGAACGTACAATGACAGTTAAAATGTTTTTAGCAACTTCATCTTTAAACAATACCTTAGAATGGTTTTAAATTGTCTTGGAAAGACTTAAAACATACACATGCATTTCACTGTAAAATGAAATTCTGTTTGCTGTCAAGTAAAATTTTCAAATTTTTCCATCACAGGATCTTTAGTCTGCTATGCTCTTATCATATATATACCGTCTTTCAACAGCCTGTATAAAGTCGTTGAACTCTGGGAAGGGAGTACCCGGCCCCCAAAGTCCAAGCCGGGTCATGTAGGCCATGTTTTTGGGCTCAGACGCGCCCGTGGCACTAGCGTACACCACCCGGGCCTTGGGCAGCCTCTTCTGCAGCTCAAGCACAGTCTGGCCTGTCTTTGTGGGCTTGCTGGAACCCACTGGGCACAGGTTCTTGGCTTTGTGGCACTCATCAAACACTATCTAGTGCATTTGTTAAGGAATTGATAATGTTGAAAATATCTGAGCAAAAATATGGAGGTGTGCAAGTCACAGGCTGATAAATATATTTCAAAAGTTGCATACCTCTAGCAGAAATACTTATTGAGTTATGGGCAAATGGCATGCTTATCTGGAACAAACAAATGGGAAGGACTTATGGACACTGGCTCATCTTTATGACAACAACAAACACAAAAAACAACAAACAACACAAAAAGTGGAGGCATAAAAAAGAAAACATCCTATGGCTTCACAGGGATGTCAATTGTCCTGAATTTAAGATCCGGAAAATTAGGCTGCTGTCTGGGGCCTTAGATCCCCAGGGAGATTAAGGGCAGGGCCCATTCACCCCCAGAGCCCTTATTAATTGTACTTTTTTATAACCGTTCTAGTTGCAATTTATAGTTACAATGCAAAATACATGTATTATAAAGCAGACAGTCCGTATATCCATATGTGTTTGTCATTCAATATATTTTTTATAAAGAATGTCATAAAAAATAAATTAAAATCGACCGACAATACTGTATCCAAAAACCAAAGTCCAATAAAATGAACCGGGTGTGTGTTTTGCACATGAAATAAAAAGAGCATATCGTTTCACTGCAGAAAAATGAACAAGAGGGCCTGAAAGGCCCAAAGTCGCTCACCTGAGATAACAAGATATTGTTGGGAAAAATCTTCTGACCAAGTATCACAAAGAACGGAAAATAAATGTGGCCTCTAGAGTGTTAACAAGGTTTTACTATAGCCATATAAGGAAAATGCCCCGCCCCCTTGCAGCCATGTTTTTCAACCAACCGGCATCATTTTTGAACTCGTCCGAGATATTATCGGGATGGATCTTCTGACCAAGTTTCATGAAGATCTGACAGTAAATGTGGCCTCTAGAGTGTTAACAAGATTTTACTATATAGCCATACAAGGAAAAATGCCCCCCCCCCTTGGCAGCCATTTTTTTTCAAGCAAACATAATTATTTTCAAACTCACCCAAGATATCATTAAGACCAATCTTCTGACCAAATTTCATGAAGATTGGACAATAAATGTGGCCTCTAGAGTGTTAACAAGGTTTTACTATAGCCATATATAGCCATATAAGGAAAAATTCCCCGCCCCTGGTGGCCATGTTTTTAAAGCAACCAAAACCATTTTCAAACTCATCCAAGATATCATTGGGACAAATCTTCTGACCAAGTTTCATGATGATCAAAAAATAAATGTGACCTCTATAGTGTTAACAAGGTTTTACTTTAGCCATATAAGGAAAATAGCCCCGCCCCCGTGGTGGCCATGTTTTTCAACCAACTGGCATCATTTTTGAACTCATCCAAGATATTATTGGTATGAATCTTCTGACCATGTTTCATGAAGATCGGACTATAAATGTGGCCTCTAGAGTGCTAACAAGATTTTACTATAGCCTTATATAGCCATATAAGGAAAAATGCCCCGCCCCTCGGCGGCCATGTTTTTCAAGCAAAAGTAAACGTCTTCGACTCATCCAAGATATCATTAAGACAAATCTTCTGACCATATTTCATCAAGATTGGACAAAAAATGTGGCCTCTAGAGTGTTAAGGTTTTACTAAAGCCATATAAGGAAAAATGCCCCGCCCCCTGGCGGCCATGTTTTTCAACAAACCAACATCATTTTCAAACTCGTCCAAGGTATTATTGGGATGAATCTTCTGACCAAGTTTCATGAAGATAGGACAATAAATGTGGCCTCTAGTGTTAACAAGATTTTACTATAGACATAAATTATATAGCCATATAAAGAAAAATGCCCCACCCATTGGCAGCCATGTTTTTAAGCAAAGGTTACCATTTTTGAACTCATCCAAGATATCAGTGGGACAAATCTTCTGAGCAAGTTTCATAAAGATCGGATAATAAATGTGGCCTCTAGAGTGTTAACAAGGTTTTACTATAGCCATATAAGGAAAACTGCCCCGCCCCCTGGCGGCAATGTTTTTCAACAAACCGGCATCATTTTCGAACTCGTCTAAGATATTATTGGGATGAATCTTCTGACCAAGTTTCATGAAGATAGGACAATAAATGTGGCCTCTAGAGTGTTGACAAGATTTTACTATAGCCATATAAGGTTACCATTTTTGAACTCATCCAAGATATCAGTGGCACAAATCTTCTGAGCAAGTTTCATGAAGATCGGAAAATAAATGTGGCCTCTAGAGTGTGAACAAGGTTTTACTATAGCCATATAAGGAAAAGTGAGCTAAAAACAGTCACCTAACAAATACATAATCAATTTATAATTTAGTAAACAGATTGCTTTAGAATATGCTATTTCACTACTGGACTTTCCATCACTTAAAATATTTCAAGATGGCCGACATTTGCAATGCTTTGTTGAATGGCAAGGTTTAATGAAAGAAGTGAAGATTTTTCGTCAGCTACTGTTCATGTCCATGCCATCTGCTAACCAATCAGAAATAAATAAAATACCGGGAAAATCAGCACTGAGCTCAAATTCTGGAAAGCCAATGAAGCTTTAACAAAAACATATTCATTTTGTTGTCAATTGAAAGCACACTCAAACAAATTTTCCGGAAAAATTGACACTCCTGCTTCTGGAACCTTACATGATGGATGTAAACTTTAAAAAAAAAATCATTTTTCAACCAAATATTGCAAATCAAGAAAGGATACGACTCCATCAAAGTCTTTGCCACACCACTTGATGAGCTGTTTGAACCTGGTGCGATACTTGCCAGTAGAGTGACTCTCACCAATGAGGGACGAGTACGTGGCAAATATCACACCCTTCTTCACACTGCCATTCTCCTTGCCAGAGATCTTTGCATACTTAAACTGAAATGAATTAAACACAAAATTTGTCATGTGAGTTAAAACTCACGAGATACAGCGACCAAAGTCGGGTCAATAAAGCCCTATTCTGGGTAAACAGGGCTTAACGCACAAGCAGAATGCACTGCACATCTTTCAGATGATAATCCTGTCCAGGCACGTGCATTAACAGGGAATTTTCAGTGAATGAGGCTAAAAATTTTAGCCTCAAAAACTGGAAAGCTTGACAGAGAACCTGAAGAGAAACCCAAACGTTAACCTTCCTAAAATGTAGAATTTTCTCAAGCTATGTGGCTGGGAAACCTCCCAACTAAACCTACCTGTACCCTTCAGTCTTTAAGAATTTCCTGGTGAAAACCCTGCTTAATTTTTTTTTTGTTTTTTCCAGTTATAAACTGTTTTGAGTCAGTATCCCTGAAAGGTTGAACAAATCATAATTTCAATCAAATCTAATACCTCATCAACTGAACAACACAATATCTACAAACTTGGTATACCAATTCCACCGAATTAAATAAATTATACGAGCCTTGTTCTGAGAAAACGGGGCTTAATGCATGTGCGTAAAGTGTCGTCCCAGATTAGCCTGTGCAGGCTGCACAGGCTAATCAGGGACGACACTTTCTGCCTAAACTTGATTTGCCATAAGGAGGGACTTCTTTGAAACTAAAAAAAACATAAAAGCGGAAAGTGTTGTCCCTGACGAGCCTGTGCGGACTGCACCTTCTAATCTGGAACGACACTTTACGCACATGCATTAAGCCCAGTTTTCTCTGAACAAAACCCATATCAAGTCAGTTCAAGTCCTCAGATCTAATAGACATTTCCTGCTGACCTTGTTGAGGGGGTGGACGTCTATCTTGGTGGCACCGATGTCACGAAGATCCCTCTCGGCATCCACTTTGAGATCATTAGAGACGCTCAACCTGAAATATTGGTTGCATATAACCAGTGGCCAAAGTAATTGCACTACTGGTGAATACTTAACATCACAGAACTTAAGAGGAGCAGCTACATTCCAAGAAGGATTATATTCAAATGTGGATCTATAATTACTTTATTACAATAATTAACATTCGCAGCTTTGAGATTCATATAAAAATACTGGCGAAGAGATTCATGATTTTGCTTGACATCAACATTATCAACACATCACACTGTTAATGTTCCAAACATTCTGCAGTATCAGCATTCCTGTGTCCCTGTGTACATGAATAATAAATCATTTATACCAACAAATTAAACATGTGAATAGTTAAGTACCTTTTTCGTTTTGAATCAAAGAGAAAATAGCAATATGCAACCATAATAAAACCAGTATAATTGTGTTCAGGTTTTATGCTGTTTGCTGCTTATCAGAACCTTAAGGTTGGAAATGAAGCCTTCAAATTTTGAATCTAGTAAGAAAGGTCTTAAAATATAATTTTAATAATCTGAGTGACAACAACTGCGTGAGAGCTTGTATCTGGGTGGTAATGGGTTAAAAACTATTTCCCTACCATAAAGCCCTCTTCCTTCCTAGCAGGTAGTTCTCAAATATGACTCCAGCAAGAGTCCTGCCCTTGCCAACACCAGCTCCGTCTCCAATGAGGAAGCCTGCGCGCTCCCCACTGGGCAGGATGATGTCATGTCTCTGGGAGGAATAGATGATGGACTCCAGCTGCAGAGCTGACAGCTCCCCATAGTCGATAGTGCTCTCAGGGATGGACACACGGTAGTAGATATCCGGTGGTTCTATAGCAGACATTGAGCTCGTCTCCACCACTGGATCTGGATGCTTGATTCCAATTTTTGCTATAAATAAAACATTTTTTGATAATATTTTAGGCAGCAGCTGTCTCTTGCGGGATAATACACCAGGGATTTAAAAACACGCAGCATACTGCGTTTTGCAGCCAGCAGCTTATTTCAAAGAAAAAGTCCAAGTCTCTTTGTCAACATGAGGGCCAAGATGGCCCTAGTTCGCTTACCTGAGAGGAGTTTGTTCATTCAATCTTTACCAAATGTCAAACTTTACCTAGATATTGTCCATACAAAATATCCGGGTCAACATTATTGAACCGAAACTCTGGCGTATGGAGTGTTTTTGTTTTTGTAAGATTTGACCTGGGTAACCCTATTTTGAGTTGACCCAACTTACCAAACATCAAACTTTGCTTACAAAAATAAATGTTATGACCAAGATTCATAAAATATGAAACAAAATTGTGACCTCTAGAGTGTTTACAAGGATTTTGTATAATATAACAAGGGACAAAATTGTCACAAAACCAGGTTTTCATTGTGAAAAAAAATCTGATAAAGGGAGACAACTCAAACTGAACTTTTGAAATGAACAAACAAAATTAACCCCCTTTGTAAGTTTGTTTTAAAATAAATCTATTTTTAGTCGTGGCGACCTTGACATTGGAGATATTGACGTGATTCTTTCGTGCGACACACCGTCCCATGATGGTGAACAAATGTGCCAAATAATTTTAAAATCTCATAATGAATGACATAGTTATAGCCCAGACAAGCTCATTTATGGCTATTTTTTACCTTTGAACTCAAAGTGTGACCTTGACCTAGGAAATATTGATGTAATTTTTTCGCGCGACACACCGTCTAATGATGGTTAACAAATGTGCCAAATGATTTTAAAATCTCACAATGAACGACAAAGTTATGGCCCGGACAAGCTTGTTCCGCCCGCCCGCCAGCCAGCCAGCCCGCCCGCCCGCATTCGCCAATCTAATAACCAGTTTTTTCCTTCGGAAACTTGACAATCCAAGGGCAATCAGGAGAGCTAAAATTGTGTTTCACCGATCTGAGCCATTTTCCGACTTGTTTGAGAAATCAATAAAACCAATGTATTGACTAATTTTCACGATGATTAGGCAAAAAATGTGACTTCTATAGTGTTTGATCACAAGGTTTCTCTCTAGTCAAATAAGAAAAATTGCCCCCCCCCCCCCCCCCCGTTAGCAATGTTTTTTTACCGATCGGGACCATTTGCAAACTCATCTGACTTATATATAAAACCAATCTTTTCACCAAGTTTCATGATGAATATATATATAAATATAAGAAAACTGCCCCCCCCCCCCTCAACTCTTGTATCAAGGAAACAAATGTTTTGACCAAATTTCATGAAAATCGGGCCAAAGATGTGCCTTGTAGAGTGTCACATGTTTTCACTATATATACATTTAGAGTAAAATGCCCCGCCCACTGGCAGCCATGTTTTTTCACCGATCTGGACCATTTTTTAATTCGACCAAGATATTAATAAAACCAATGTGTTGACCAACTTTCATGATGATTGGGCAAAAATTGTGACTTCTAGAGTGTTTACAAGGTTTCTCTATAGCCAAATAAGGAAAACTGCCCCGCCCACTGGCGGCCATGTTTTTCAATAGACCGGAACCAGTTTTGAACTCAACCAACATATCATTAAGGCAAGCATTGTGACAAAGTTACATGAATATTGGGCATGAAATGTGAATTCTACAGTGTTTACAAGGTTTTTCTTTTTTTGACCTAGTGACCTAGTTTTTGACCCAGCATGACCCAGTTTCCAACTCGATCGAGATATCATTGGGACAAAATGTTCTGACAGAATTTCATGAAGATCGGACAAAAAATGTGGCCTCTAGAGTGTTTACGAATAAATGTGGACGGACGGACAGACGACGGACAAAGAACGGTCACAAAAGCTCACCTGAGCGATCAGGTGAGCTAAAATCAATGGACCAGAGAAAAACTGAAACTTGATCTGTGCGTCAAGTAGGTAGACTCACACAACATGAATGATGGCTACTCCTTATTCTTCATACAACCCCATAAAACAAGTAAATTGAGAGGAATTCCTAAGTTCTAGATTGTAGTTTGGGTGAAGACTTTTTTCAGAAAGTGGAATAGAGTCCTGATTAATAATACAGATAGAGCTGACTACGATTAGACCACAAGGCTTTGAACCACACAAAACCTCCCTCCTGATTCTGGAAATGGTGCAGAATTGCTGTTCATAGGACACCTCTCTTTGAAGCAGCACAGCTTCAATTTAAAAGAAAAAGTCCAAGGCAAGTCAATTTTTTTAAATAAATGGACCAGAGGGAAACTCATACTTGACCTGTGAGTCATGTAGGTAGACTCAGACATCATAGATCATGTCATTATCTGCCAGCATATAGGAAAAAAGTCCAGAAAACTGTTATTCCCGAGAAAATGTAAATAGCCAAGGCCAAAAATAAATTGACCTAAACAAAACTTAAAATTGTTTTGTAAGTTACTTAGGTAGGCTAACACACCAACAATCTGGTCAATATCTGCAAGTATTTTGGAAAAGTCTGGAAAACTGTCAAGGTCCAAGGCCTGTAACTGCACCGAAAATAAATGGACCTGAAGAAACTTGAACTTGATCTGTGAGTCAGCAAGCTAGACTCACACAGGTACATATATCTGAAAGCCTTTAGTAAAACAAGAATATCAGTGAAACTAATGGATGCTCCCCGATGATGTGCTTTGTCAATCTATGTGTTAATAACCACCTAAAAAAATATTTTATTAGCCTCTGTGACCTTGACCCCAGAAGAAACTGTAACAAAAGCATGAACGAAAAAAATCTATTATTAGCCTCAGTGACCTTGACCACAGTGACCTCAAACCTCATCAAAAGGTAGAGGTCTATGCAAGGTACCTACATGCCAAATATGAAAGAGATCGGTAAAGTATTGAAGGTGCTTTGAGAAACTGTAACAAAAGTGTGATGGAAAAATCTATTATTAGCCTCGGTGACCTTGACCCCAGTGACCCCAAACCTCATCAAAAGGTAGAGGTCCATGCAAGGTACCTACATGCCAAATATGAAAGAGATCGGTAAAGTATTGAAGTTGCTATGAGAAACTGTAACAAGTGTGACGGAAAAATCTATTATTAGCCTCGGTGACCTTGACCTTGACCCCAGTGACCTCAAACCTCATCAAAAGGTAAAAGTCCATGCAAGGTTCCTTAACATGCCAAATATGAAAGAGATCAGTTAAGTATTGATGGTGCTATGAGAAACTGTAACAAAAGTGTGACGAAAGTAAGGAAGTAAGGAAGGACAAACTGGCAACTATATGCTCCCCGAAAATTTTCGGGGAGCATAAAAACCTCTGGAAACGGAATGCCTGATGGACAGAGAACGAAACTGCTACATGCTCGCCTACCGGCGGCTTAAAAAAACAACACATACAATTAATGATAAAAATTAAAGAACTTATCTCCTAATTAGCCTTAGCAGTTTTTAATACACAAGCACATGCCCTTTAGAAATTAAATGTATCGCGTTCTGAGAAAACTGTGCTTAATGCATGTGCATAAATAGCGTCCCAGATTAGCTCATCTGGAACATTTTCCGCCTAAATTGGATTTTTGCTTAGAAGAGACTTAAAACGAAAAATGTCATAAAAAGCAGAAAGTGTCATCCCTGATTAGCCTGTGCAGATTGCACAGGCTAATCTGGGACGACACTTTACGCACATGCATTATGCCTAGTTTTCTTAAAGCGCGGCTCAAATGTATAGCCCTACATTTGGTTGGCATGTAGTCTGAGTATGTCTCGGCCTGGCCCAGACCCTCCACCTCCTCCCCATCTTCCTCCTCCTCCACCAGGCTTGGCACCGTCCGGCCACCGCCGTCATGACTCTAGAAATAGATAAGAAAGAGTTCCAGCCATAAATATGGTAATCAATCATCATTTACCAAATTAGCCAAAGGTTACAAACAAGCAAATTTGGTGAAGACAATTGTATTTGGCTTCAACATTTTCTTCATAAAACCCCACAAAACTATCAACTTGTATACACTGTAACTCCAAAATAACGCGGATGACGGGGTCCAAGCCACGCAAAAGCGTTATGAACGAACAGCGTTATAAGTTTTGAGCTTATTTATTTAAGGGGGCTATAAAAACAGGTATAGTATAGCCTATAATATAGGTCCTGTGTATTGACATGCTGTGTTGTCATCCGCAAGTACATTCATATAAACTGAATCGAATGATAACAGTATACATACCGCTTATCTAATGTGCACATTTATCCGATAATCCAATATAATTACAACATCACTTACGAAAAAATAATGTTAAACATTTATGACAAGAAATATGTTTACGAATTTCGTAAACAAATTCATATGCCTACGCCATTTTTCAGAAAAATCAGTACAGTGCATTATGGGGCACAGCTTTAATTGGACGAGCGAATTTAAATTTAAATTGAATGCAATACGATACATGTACCAAGAAATATTTTATTGCATCATACGCAGCATGTAAAAAACGTGCTTTCCGTGGACTTTCTGATAACGTGCAAAAATTTAAATGCATCTCTGTTTACTATTACACTGCGTTAGCATGTAAATAATTCGTCAGGATTTTTTTATTTATTTTTCATATACGTACTGAAACAATAAACACACACAAAGATAATTTTATTTATCAAGCATGTGTAGCATATAATAAACGATAACACACTTACACAGCCATAGTTTATACAATGAAATATAATACACGATAAATACAAAACATAAACAGGTAATTGTTTTAAATAACTTTAATTTGATAATTATTCCGCTTGCACTTGCCTTATTGAAATTAGCGCACCGAAGCGCTCTGATAGAGAATACATGTAATAAACACGGACAGGCGAGTTTTCACACCTTAATTGACATTACACAACAGATTAACACCAATTAGCTGTCGAGTGTCGTTTAACCTCTAATCGATTAAAATCAGTTAAACGGACGGATAAAACAATCAAGCTGTGATCGACGGCTTCTTTGAATTTTCTGATAATACATGAAGTTGCATAACATGGATTTGAATCAGAAATGGAAGGTTGGAGTAAAAACGGGATCCAAGGACCCCCCGCGTTATATTGGACACAGCGTTATAACGGAGCGCGTTATATTGGAGTTACAGTGTATACGAATTTCTAAGTTATAATTAAGTTATAATTAGGGCAAATAAAATGTTCAAATGAGCCCTGATCAATAATACAGCAAATTATATCTCAGATTAGATCAAAAAAATGCTAGCTATTCAACACCTACATCTTGACTCCCACATAAGTACAGAATAAGTGTTAATAGGACTGATACACTTTTTATAACAGTATTATTAAAACATAATTAAATATGTTACCACACATTGAGGAACCAATTCTTAACTTTCATCTTAAGTGCAATTTTAATGTCACTGTTCATGAGGAGAGTCTTCACAAGTCTTCACAAGTCTTCCTGTTTTGTCAAATGATACATGTAGCTGCTAAGCTGCTTAATCTATCTATTCATTTCCCAAAAGCATGTCAGTTAAAGGAAGTAACGTTTATGCCTGTACAGGGCTCCCGCTGGGTTAAAATTTTCTTTCGCCAACCATTTTCGCCATTTTAATATTTTCTTTGCCACTTTTAAAAAATATTAGCCATTTTGTAATTTTTCTTAAATCATAAGGAGAAATGGTTTCTGTTCAGCGGTTGATCGACTCTCCACTTGTTAAATACACCTCATTTCATCATGCCCATCATCTTTAATCAGAAACAACTCACATTTGGCAATTTTTAGGGTAACATAAACAAATATAAACAAACACACTTAAGTGTTAATGTTGTGCTATTGATATATTGAATTGAGCTTCATTCATATATTTAACCATTGACCTGCTATGTACATGTATGTACAACCCTTGACCTGCTATGTATGTACATGTAATACATATGTAACTGATAAACCTCAATAATACTGCTGAATTAATTACTACAATAGAGGCTGAAATGGGTGATCAATGTCAATAAGCTGCATCTCAATTATTATAAGTAAGACATAAGTAAGTAAAGCCTATATTTTTCTGATTATGATGGTACTTTTAACATTGTGATTTTTTTTACCGGTACAGGTTTATTATTAACTTATACAAACTAAGATTTAAGCAGTAATGTTCAGTCTCTTTATACTTCCATGTAAATATAAGTACTTAAATATTGAATCAAATATATATTTTGTTACAAATATTTGTTTTTATTTAAAAACAAGCCATGTGTTTGTGAAACACTATATCCCTGTATATTTTACCTTTGATTTTGAAGGATGACCTTGGCCTTTCACCACTCAAAATGTGCAGCTCCATGAGATACACATGAATGCCAAATATAAAGTTGCTATCTTCAATACTGCAAAGGTGTACATTAATTGAGCGATTTTGACCCATATATTTGACCTTTGACCTTGAAGGATGACCTTGACCTTTCACCACTCAAAATGTGCAGCTCCATGAGATACACATGCATGCCAAATATGAAGCTGCTATCTTGAATATTGCAAAAGCTATGGCAAATGTTAAAGTTTGCACAAACAAACAAAGCACCAAACCAACAGACAGTGGCAAAAACAATATGTCCCCCACTACAGTGGTGGGGGACATTAAAAACACATTAATTTTAAAATCTCATTTTACAGCAGAGATTCCATATCTGACATGCTAATAGTGTTTTTCCCAGGAGGGCATAGGGGCATGGCGCATCACTTTCGAAAAGGGCATTTTAGCGTGCAGCTTAGGCAAAAAAGGGCCATAACGTTCCGTGAATACCTGGTTTTTGGAGAAACATGTTATTGCATCAGAGGCAGTAGTGGGAAAAATATATGCAATCACATTTAATAGTAATTGATGTATTTAACTTACTATATATATAATTAACACAATTATTAATATATTTACCGTGCAATGTCCATTTTTAAAAGCTCCATGCTGTTTCAGTAAACTATACAGCACGACAAACATAATAAAGCAATATATGCATATGAATCCGATTATACACAGATCCACTAACATATAAATGAAACCATGTTTGTCTTAGCTCATTTTCTAACGATAATCTTGTCAGATGTTTTAACTTTGCGAGTAAACTGAACGCTAACAATTTACATGACATATCCTCTGCGTAATTACTTATAAATATGTTGTTGGCATCTAAAACGTTTTCTGCATCATTGATTATCACAGGTATTTCATTAATCCTTTTTAAATGTATGATCTCCATCGTTAATTTGATCGTCATTTTCCCTTTTTGCCAAGAGTCACAATTTATTTTCTGTGTAGTCCGCCATCTTGTTAATTAAAATGATGTAAGCGACATGTGCGCCAGGGTCTTCCCCAGGCCATTTAAGCGCCCCTTGCCGGGGCGCTTGAATTTCGAAATCAGAGTCCCCGGGGCGCTTGAAATTTTCCGATCAGTGTATTCTTTAGTAAAAGAAAGTGGAGATTGTCCAAAAAAAATCAAGGTTTCCCTATCAGTGTATCAATATTCCCTGTTTTAAAAGAGCACTCGGTACCTACTTTCACAAGTAATCGCCATAAACACCACACGGGGTAATGGATAATCCACTGATAAGAGAATAGCATGACGCGCGTATCGATTATTCTAGCCACATTACACGGTCATTTAAATGCTGACAAGGATGTATCTGGTAACTTTCCAGTCGTCAAACTGTGAAGTTCATCGTCCAATCGGTTACGGGAATGCTTATGAGGGCGGGGTTAACTATCGACCATTATTTTTGATTGACGTCGGGCATGAAGTAAGAGTTTATCGCAGCTTGATTAGCAAGAAGTTGTACCATTTGAGTAATATAAAACCGGTATTAGTACAGTACAGAACATTAAAGATGGTTTCGGGCATCATCATCACACCTTTTTACTGTAAACAAGTGTTACCTATGACTCATAATTAATACGAGAAATTAATTGCAAGTGGTAAACAATTAATTATTATAGCGAGTAAGTTGTGCAAATGACTCCCGGTTACAATTATGTGATAACAATTTATTTAATTCCAGTACATGTATATTTCAACATGTCCATTTATAGAACTGATTCACCTCGTTTGACATTTATTCGACACGTAATGCGCTTTAACAAATTTTCGTTGAAATAATTACGCACACTTGTAAATGTTTCGTCCGATAATCGATAGTTAGAAGACTGATGATGGCAACCGGTCGTGATCCTTGTGGACAACGTGAATTTCATGCATAATTCCGTCAAAACATTTATTCGACTCGTAAAGTGTGTTAACAAATTATCGTTGAATTTATAACGCAACGGTTAATATTTGTTGACATCTCAAATGGGAATAATTAAATTTGTAATCCGAAACCCATTACCGTAAGTCCATGTTAACGCGTTTTTAATCTGAAACACACTTCCGAATGTAAATGTTACCGCAACGTTAAATATTTTTGCTTCAAATTAGCAGTGCAAATTTATTTTGTGTCGAATCTTTTTCTCAATTAAAAAGAGCGCGAAAATTATGCAGCATATACAACGTCGCGTCTATTGCATACAAATGACGTGTATTGAGCGTTTTAACAAGCACACAACAGGTCAGGGGATTGACGCATATTCAGAGGCAATATTTCATCAAATCTATAAATAGTCACTTAAAAAATGGCAAGGTTTGTGTTAAAGAAATAACTGAAAGCTTTTATCGTAAATATTTACCAGAAAGAGATTGATAAAAACGGAATAAACGGGATTATCGGGTAATAAATAGAAACTTGAAAAATAGTAAGTATACAGTTATAGAGTCGGGTTGAAACGGATGTATTGGGGGAATCGTTCGAGTCGGGATTTTACTATCTGTGCGGAAAAGTTTTATAACAAACAATAAAAAAAAAATATTTTTAAATGACTGGGGGATTTTTTTGAAGAGTCATAGCGCACCAAATGACGTCTTTTGACGCTGTTTATCTTTGAGTTATAACGCACCACAGAACGTGAATTGACACGTTAAATTTAAAAAAATCAACGTCCCACCCCCGGTCGGCCCCGGGGCGCCTGAACAAATTCCTGGGGAAGGCACTGATGTGCGCATAGCAACATAACGTCGTATAATATGTCCGCCGTATACGCGATTCACAGTATACGTTACAGTAATTGTTTCAATTATTAATTAAATACGATAACAGTGCTCCAGCTAGGCCTAAATCGAAGGGCGCCGCGCCCTGCCCTCCCGAACCTCCGCCCTGCCCCCCCGAACCCCCGCCCTGCCCCCCCCCCCTCTCAAAAAAAAAAAAAAAAAATTTTTTTTTTTTTTTTTTTTTTAAATATGATAATTCATAAATCTCTTATTTCATTGTCATTATTTTAATCCTCATTGTAGACATTATATCTGAATGGTTTAATAATAATGGGAATAATACAATTATTTATAACATGTAAATTAAAATGCAATAGGAAGCATTCCAGAAACACCCGCGCGCTCGAACGTGCCCTTTTCACAAAATACTGCGCGTCGAAAGTGCCCTTTTGACAATATACTGCGCGTCGAAAGTGCCCTTTTGACAAAAAAGCCCCCCTGCCCTTTTCAAATCCTAGCTGGAGCACTGCGATAATGAATAAGATTACACTTGTTTGTGTTTTGCAAAATTTAATTATGCGTGAAATCAATGCTTTGAGATTATTGAATTATGCATGAAATGCACCGGGATAACATCGAGGTTTTCATCAAGTCTCCGAAGTAGATGTCCACGCTTTTATCGTGGAAGAGTACACATAACCGCTAAGTGTGCTCAAGGTTTAAAAAGCCACCGAAAGTATCGATTGATATTGACACGGGGTTATGCACGCATGACTAAATCACAACCGCGCGAATCTTCGCTGCCTTGGGGCCATTCTCTGATACTTGTCGGCTTAGAAGTTTGGTCAAGGGGCAATAAAGATGTTATCAATAAGGGCACAACAGCGGGTGATCATGAAAGGGCAGGGCGGGGGCCTTTGGAAAGGGCAGCGTGGCGCTAAATGGCCTTGAAAGGGGACAGCTACAAAAAAAAGGCATGGCCCCGCGCCACGCTAAAACGGCCTGGATAAAACACTAGCTAACAAGCACACTATTTATTGCCAGAGCCAGGAGAATCTTAGAAGCTAACTCTTCCCATTTTCTCATTCTTGAGTGTTGTTTTAATTGGCCATTTCATTGCAGGAGAATAGTTAAATGACACAAGGCAATTAATCAAGGCATCATCTATAAAGAATTCAAATGGCTCCCTACTGTTCATTTCAATCATCCACTTTGCACGACCTGTGTTGACTGAGCCATTCTCCATATCTAATTAATTGTAATGGCCATTTGTTTTCGCAAATTGAAAGATTATATTATAAAACTTTCGCATTTGGGCAATGGCGACAATTGCGAATGGCAGCGGGAGCCCTGCTGTATAAAAATAACTCAAAAGCACTGCATAATAACAAATAATAACATAATAACACATCTCCTAATTAAACAAAACTTTACAGAAACTCCAACATTATTTGATAGAAATGACCTTCAATAGACATGCTTGACTGTATTGTGTTGAGCTCTTTGTCAACATTACCATTCATATTGTAGTAAGTTTAAAATGAGCATGACCTTGACCTTGGAGCTTGGGAAGGCATAACATGTAACATGTCCTTTCAACAGGCTAACCATGTGCGGCATTTCATTTATAACTTTCCATTTGAATGATGATGTTACAATCTGCAAAAACTGAGTCATGTCAGTTCTTCAAATGTTGTCCTTTAACTATGAGATTAAACTTTGTGCCAAGGACACAGGCATCGCATCAACATACGTTTCCAAATGGTCAACATTTGCAGCAAGTTATTTTGACACTGATGAATGATGAAGTTTCTATCTTCAAAAGTCGCATGATGGCTTTTTATAGAATAGAATAATGAATGACAAAGGTAATGCATGACAAGCTTGGAAAAAAGCACACAAATACACTCACCTTTGGGACAGCTACGTCAAGCGGGCCACAAGAAATTTTTAGAAAATCTCTTCATCACATCCTGCACAAAGTTGCCTATCTTTTAATATAAAATCTTAAACCAGAAAAAAATGTCAAGCACTTACATTCGTCAGTGATTTCGATTTAATATCCTGGTTTGACCAGATTCTGGATAAGTCTTTGCTTGTCATCTTGGCAGGAGTAATGCTTTGCACACTCATCTGCATGGCTGACAGGGATGACATCCCAATACCCTGGGATCCATTATGCATGTAAGGGTCTGTTAGCACCGAATTACCAGCAGCAAAGCCTGGCTGCCTAGAAATGATCAGAGGGGGTGAATCAGTTTGCCGATCTGAGAGAAGACTTTGAGGAATATTAGAAAAATTAGCAAGTCCAGTCAAGTTGGCAGGAACTGATTGACTATGCACTAGACTAGGTGAACTAGAGTTCTGGAATGGCCTCTGAATCACACGGATGCTTGGACTGCTTGGGTTTATCACAGTCTGATTGGACACGATACGGGCTGTTTGAGGAAAATTGCGGGCATAGATTGTCCCCGGGACCGTGGAAATAGGTCTCGTAATTTGAATCACATGTGGCTGAGTTTTCATTACATTTGGTGAATTAGCACTTGTCAAAGTATGACTCGTATTAACACTAGAACAACTGGAGATTAAAGTGTGAGTAAATTGTTTGAACGGATAATCTAACGAATTTGTAGTCACTACTATTCCTGCTTCTGTCTTCACTACTTGTGAAATTAGAGATGATGTTCCAAGGGTTGCTTGCACCACATTAGAGGGCAACCTAACAGTCCCTGTGTTAAACACAGATGTAGGGGTGGGTGAACTATTGTTCACAACTTGAGTCCCTCCATTAGGCCTCTGAAGAATGATTTTTTGAGCTCCAGTCAAGCCAGCTGCAGCATCCGCACTTATAGTGAAAGACCTACTTTGTGTAACACTGCCATTAGGCCCCACACGTTTAACAGTGATGATTTTCTTTCCGGGTGTACCGGATGGCTGACCACCTAGAACAGTTGGCAGCCCTAGTTCATTTTGTTGCCTCATCACCAACGGTAGCTGGTTCTGGGGCAATCTCACCACTGCCGGTGAAGACGACGATCTCTGGAGGATGTTCATCCCAGATGACATGGACATGTTAGAAGGCTGAAAAACAAAAATGACAAAGTATGATATACATGGCAAAACAATGAAATGGAACATACATTTATTCATATATGACATTATGAAAACAAGATCTGTGTTTGTCAGAAACACAATACCCCCTATTACGCCGCTTTGCAGCCATATATTTCACCTTTGACCTTGAAGGATAACCTTGACCATTCGCCACTCAAAATGTGCAGCTCCATGAGATATATCAAGTTGCCATCTTCAATATTGCAAAAGTTATTGCAAAAGTTTAACCAAGGTTAAAGTTTGGAGACAGAATGACAGACAGGCCAAAAATTATATATAACCCCGATCATTCATTCCGGGGGCATAACAAGTATACACTTGCTAAATGAGCTGCACAAAAATTGAACAGAAAACTATTCAAAGGCAAAACATCAAATACTAAACGAAAAATTATTTGTGATAAAATATTTTTGCAAGGCTGATTTCCAATTTTTGTTAATATGCTTAAAGCATATTAACAATATAAAGGCATTAACAATATGTTAAATGAACCCGTTCTTCAATGCAGGGAATACTTTCGTTCTTGAGGAAAAGGACAGCAGCCCTTCCAGAAGGAATGGGTATGGCCAAAAAAAAAAAGTGTTTGTTTCCACTGACATGACCAAAATAATTAGGGTAGCAGGGCTCACGCTGGGTTCAAATTTTAGGGAGAAGTGACTTCTCCCTAGACACTGATTTAGGGAGAAGTGAGGAGACTTTAGGGAGAAGTGGAGAGACTCGGACAAAGGGTTTGCTTGTAAGGGGTTACAACATACATATATGTGATAGTAATAATCGACACAACAGATAAATAACCATAATTTTACTAGCTCTTTATTCAATCCATTTTGATGTGAACATACATAGTGTAATAAAGACTTAAGTATTTCAAAGATGATAATTGAAGCAGTAGCCAACATAAATATTTATGTTTGAAATATGACATATGCCAGGGGTTTTTCTGCCTATTTTGCGAAAAGGAGTCTGACCAAATTGGGAATTTTGTATCGACAAAATTGGTCATTTTGGGAATTTTTGCTTCGATGAAACGGCTCATTTGGGAAAAAATTGTGAATTAATCATGCTTAAATAATTCAGTGGTTTAACAAATAAATTTGTTTTTATTTGTTATTTTGTCTTCTTTATATAAACAGATGCAATATTGGGCATGTTCAACGTTAATTCAAGTACTGCAGTTTTGTTTTTCAGTTACAGTTACACTCTGAGATAAGAATTGAACAGTCAAAACCTTATAGCAGATATTTTTGACCAAAACAAACACTGGTTAGTCACACAAATTATAAGACAATTCATTCTTAAAAAAAATTGGGAATGTTTATTATAATTTCGGTTTGGGATCGGGTCCGTTTGCTTTGGGAGTGCCTCCGTTTTCCGGAGGCGCAGACAGTGCTGAAAAATCCCTGTATGCTAAGCAGCTTTGTTAATTTGTGGTAAAAAAAAAACGTTGTGATTATCAACACTTAAATTCTTTGCTTTGAATAACTTTGAGCCAATGTTTGTCAACAATAATAATATTAATGAAAACAAAAATCTATGTTGACAAATTTAAAGTCTAAACAATGATCAATGTCACCATGAAGTAACATCCAGTCTGAAGATTAAAATGAAACATAGTTATTGCTAATTATAGGATATATTTATTTTACAACACGTTATTTCAACTAATGTCAACAACGTTGACAGTTTTGTAAGGTCGCGAAAATATATGACAATATAAGAATTACATTTTACTTGGTGAGTGATAAATCCTCCTTCCAAACAAGCTCATTATTTGTTGAAATAACAACTGTCTGTCCCTATTCATGTTAAAATTCATCATGATTGAGGACAGACAGTGTTTTAAAGTTTAGAAATAAAATCCAAACACAAATATGATTTTCCATGCCGTAATTTTGGACTAAAAATTGACCGCATATTCGCATTAAAAAATAGATTAATTTTCAAATTTTAAAAGGTACTTTGAATTAAAAAAATCAATATTTTTGCACAAAAAAAAATCATAGCCAAAGATTTCAGAAGTTTAAAAAAATCAATAGTGCTGAGTTTGATTTCATTCGAGTGTGATAGTGCCTAACCAAGCGTGACCTGAGCCGCGTGACCTCAGAGATAATCTTTCACAGCATGTGACTATCGTCTGCAACAAAAGGCTTATTAGTGATCTGATAACAAACCATGCCCTTTGGGCATAATTCATCATAATCACATTAATTGAACAATTAATATGGCAACATCACCCCCGTGGATTATCCCTAATCAATATCAAATCAATAACACTTGAAAGACGTCAGCAAACTTCAATTATCACCCCACAAGCACGTGACTGCATTCGAGTTGAACACTGACTTGACGTTCGCCGATTGGATAAGTTTGGAGGTTGGGAGAATCGGGGGCGGGGTCTACCTCAAATTACATGTCGCTCGATTGCGACACGCTTCGGGCAGTGACAGTGTGTATTGGAAAATGTAATCATACCTTGACATCCAGAAAACCGGATGTAAACAAATTCCGATGAAAGAGCGACTGGAAGTCGCTTTTTATCTACGATTTCTTACATTTTAGGCGACATTTGGCGTAGGGAAAGCGACTATGTCGCTCACGTCGCCCCCTAGCGCGAGCCCTGGGTAGGTAGGTAGGCAAATAATTTTATTTTTAAAAATATTTTTTTTTTATAGAAAATGTCGTATATGGTGCATCTTCTTCTCATTTTATTGTGTACAGCTGTATGTACAATAAATTTGATGATGTATGTAATGCTATATGGCTGTATTTAAATAATTTTATGAAATAAAACTTGCTGTTCATTAATATTGCATTTGTTGCTTTCCTTGTTTCCAAGTTTAATGTTGACTTCTGGCAACGGCTTTAATAGTCCATTTTATGACAAATTAAAGGCATAACTATTACAAGTCACAGTAAGCCCGATTGTCCCAAATTTGAAATTCTGAAAATTAGGCCGGGGGTCTTGGAACCGCAGCATCAGGAACCCAACAGGAATGAAGGCAGAGCCGCCCCCCACCCCACCCAGAGCCCTTACTTATTGTTATTTTTTATAGTCTTTCCAATTGCAATTTCACGTGAATAAAATTCGAAATATTATAAACCACACGGTTCGTATCACCGCATGTGTATTCATCATTCTATTTCTTCTATAAAGACCTTCGAAAATAAATTCATGAAATTATAATTGACGAAAAATAATGTATCTGAAAACGACAGTCCGAAAAATTGTATGCGTTTTGCACATTAAATAAAATGTGCATATCGTTTGACTGCAGAAAATGAAAACCAGTTACCTAACATATACGTAATTTATATACAATTTGGTTGACATATTGCTTTACAATAGCATAGTTTGTGGGTAAAAAACAACTTTATTATCACCTTTTAATTTCAAACGATAATCGGCAAATCAATAGTCACTAGAAAGGTTAGTGTTTTTCCCAGGCCATTTTAGCGTGGCGAAAAGCCACGCCGCCCTCCCGGATCGCCACGCTGCCCTTTTCAAAGGCAAATTTCGCCACGCGCCCTTTTTTTCAAAGGCAAATATCGCCACGCGCCCTTATGGATAACATCTTTATTGCCTTACGATCTAACTTGGTCCGCAAAATCAGCTTCCTTGATTGTCTGTGACGCTCCGACTGTGCTTGATTTACTCGAGAGACGTCAACGTCTAATCGACTATATAAAATTGAGCAGATTTAATCTATAACAGTGCTCGATTTATAGGTAGGTCTTACTGACTGCTCCAAAGCTGTGAATTAGTCATGCGTGAATAACCCCGTGTCAGTATCAATCGATAATGCCGGAGGCTATGTTATACCAAGCGCACTTTTCGGTCTGCAATGTGTACTCCTCCACGATATAATCATTACTTCGGAGACTTTTGATGAAAAACTCGATGTTATTCTCGTGGCAATTGTGCTTTGCATGCATTATTCAGTTATATCAAAACTTATTTTTTTACGCATAATTACATTTAAATTCACAAACAAATTTATTCTTTATCGTTTTCGTCTTTAAGATAATTAGATCTAATTATTGAAATAATTACTGAGACGTATACTAATTTAACAAAATGCGATTTAATGTTGCTATGCGTACCTGTCGCTTACATCATTTGACATTTTATCAACATGGCGGACTAAACAGAATTAAATTGTGACTCGGCAAAAATGGCAAATAACGTCGTAAACAATCGAATTGACGATGGAGATTATACATTTAGAAGGAATAAATGAAATGTCTGTGATAATCAACGATGCATAAAAATGTTTTAGATAGCAACAACATTATTTATTTATTTGTAATCTACTCGGTGGATGTATGTCACGGAAACGAGTGTTTGCATATTGTTAGTGATCAATTTACTCGCAATGTTATTTTAAACATCTGTCGAGATTATTGTTAGAAAATGGGATAAGACAAACATGGTTTCATTTATATATTAGTGTATCTGTGTATAATCAGATTCATATGCATATATTGCTTTATTATGTTTGTCGTGCTGTACAGTTTATTGAAACAGCATGGAACTTAAATGTACATTGCAAGGTAAATATATTAATATAAATCATAGTAAGTTAAATACATCTAATACCATAAAATGTGCTTGTTTATATGTTATTTTTTCCACAACTGCTTCTGATGCGATTACATATTTCCTCGTGATTCAGGTCTATAGGGAACGTTTTTGCCCTATTTTGCCTAAACTCCGCGCTAAAATGCCCTTTTTAAAAGTAATGCGCCATGCCCCTTTGCCCTCCTGGGAAAAACACTAAAGGTGTTAAGTGATCAACTTAGAAATAATTTACCGTATTTATTGTTACACTTCTTTTCATTTGTTTATCTTAAAATACGACGTTTGCCATCGGCCGCTAAATTGTTGGCAGACCACAATATCAACTGTGTATTCCAAGTATACAGTGTCTACACATGATTGACCCAATATTATGTGGAAGCAAACTCAATGTTGATTGGGCAGTTACCACGTGCGCATCAATAACAATAAGGTCAATTGATGTCTCATGTTCTAGTACAGACCGGGTTTCGTTTACTGTTCGAATTGCAAACACTTTCATTGAAACAAAGAGAAAAATATAGAAAACCAGTCTGGATTTAAATGAAGGATGTTTTCAATTAAAATTTACGAGATTTAAGCATTTTCGCAAATCAGATTTTGCTTTAGCCAAATTCTCAATATTTTCGCAAATGCAGCGAACAACGAGCTGGCGCTGAGCGCTTGTTTATGTTGAAAGTTTGATGTACGGCGCCGAAAAAAATATGCGGAAAATGTTGAAAGTTTATTGAGCGACGCTGAAAAATACGCGGTCCGATTTTTTTTTCAAATTTTGGGCTCAAAAAAGATTAGGACCGGCGGCAAAAAATTAGGTAGGGTCAGGCCATCGGAAACAAACATTTTTTTTTTTTTTTACTCCTAATAGTGCAATCCGATACCAACATCAACAACATTCCTTACTCTATGTCAAGATAAAACAAGAGCAACGCCTTGCGGGTGCAGACCGCTCATCTATTTTCTTTTTATAGGTGAAGGGACTCTCAATTTCAATCACAAAGGAGGGAGGGGTGGAGTGAAGAGGGGTGTATAGTGTGGGGGTGTGGACATTTATAACATTATCTTCCAAAAATGCGGAAAAAAATGCAATGGGGGGGGATTCTTGGGTGCGATGGTTGGACGGTATTTCAAAAATAAAATAATAAAAATAAATATTTGTGTTTTTTAACTGTTTCAAAAAAAAAATTGGTTTGGGTGGAGTCTATTGTGGTATGTCAGGTAAGTGTAGTTTTGTCAAAGTGTCAATCAAATCTAATCATAAATAAAGAAGTTATGGCAATTAGCAAAATTTAATAATTTTACCTTGAGAGTCAAGGTCATTCAAAGGTCAAGGTAAAATTGAACTTGCCAGGTACAGTAACCTCATGATAGCATGAAAGTATTTGAAGTTTGAAAGCAATAGCCTTGATACTTTAGAAGTAAAGTGGATCGAAACACAAAATTTAACCATATATTCTAAGTTATTAAGTCTAAAAAGGGCCATAATTCCATAAAAATGACAACCAGAGTTATGCAACTTGTCCTTTTACTGAACCCTTATGATAGTTTGCGAGTGTTCCCAGTATGAAAGCAATATCTATGATACTTTAGGGGTAAAGTGGACCAAAACACAAAACTTAAACAAATTTTCAATTTTCTAAGTAAAAAGGGCCCATAATTCCGTCAAAATGCCAGTCAGATTTACATAACTTTGCCTGCACAGTCCCCTTATGATAGTTAATAAGTGTTGCAAGTATAAAAACAATAGCTTTGATACTGTAGGAATAAAGTGGACCTAAACACAAAACTTAACCAAATTTTCAATTTTCTAAGTATAAAAAGGGCACATAATTCTGTCAAAATGCCAGTCAGAGTTACATAACTTTGCCTGCACAGTCCCCTTTTGATAGTTAGTAAGTGTTGCAAGTATGAAAGCAATAGCTTTGATACTTAAGGAATAAAATGGACCTTAACACAAACCTTAACCAAAATTTTCAATTTTCTAAGTATAAAAAGGGCACATAATTCTGTTAAAATGCACGCAAGAGTAATCTAACTTTGCCTGCCTAGTCCCCTCATGATAGTAAGTAAGTGTGCCAAGTTTGAATGCAATAGCATTGATACTTTCTGAGAAAAGTGGACCTAAACACAAAACTTAACCGGACGCCAACGCCGACATCGACACTGACGCCAAGGTGATGACAATAGCTCATATTTTTTTTTCCAAAAATAGATGATCTAAAAAATGAGAACATACAACAGTGATGATCTGGCTTGCAGTAGTGGCCTGTCCAACCAGCAGTGACTGTGAGAGGGCATTGCTCTGCTGGGTCACCTGACCCTGGGTGGCCAGCTGCTTCAACGCGTTGGAGAACACTGCCGAATGGTCAGCAATACCTGCATGGCCATTGATAGCAACGGCCGATGAAGTGTCCACAAATGTCTGGAATCAAGATTATGCTTTGAGTATTTATTTTTTGTGCATATAATACTCTTTGGTGTTCTTATAAATAAAACAATATAACATAAGCATTCTAAAACTACTTTTAAACAATAACAAGCAAATTCGTTGAATTGATATTCCCTGCCAATATGCTTCTGGACACAAAAGTGTTATATTTGACACTCAAAAAAGCATTTTTTCAAGATACCAAGGGCCATAACTCTGTTATTAACATATGGTGTACAATGCCATTTGGCGTGCATCTTGTCCATATATATACTCATACCAAGTTTCAATGAAATCGGCCAGAGCACTTTCAAGATATGGCTCCGGAGACACACAAAAAAAGCATTTCTTCAAGATACAAAGGGCCATAACTCTGTTATTAACATTAACAGATGGTGTACAATGCCATTTGGCGTGCATCATCCTCTAATCTATATATATACTCATACAAAGTTTCAATGAAATCCTCCAAAGCACTTCCAAGATATGGCTCCGGACGAACGGAAAGACAGACGGACGGAAGGACGGACAGACGGACGGACGGACAACGCCAAAACAATATCCCTCCGCCTATGGCGTGGGATAATAAAAATTGCATACGCATAGTTAAGCCTGGTAAAATACAGATCTCAATTATATTCCTTAAAATTAAGTTTTATCAAATAATCTTTAAAAGGAATATTTTTTTATTATGTCAGTTATGTTTGATTAACCACAATTTCTGATTCAGATGCTTGTCTATCAATAGCTTAGGCCTTTGCCCTTGTAGTTATAACACCTCACATAACACCTCCAAAACCATGTTTAATGACTGATGAACAAGGATAAATAAAAAATAATGTATTAAATAATGAACAAGACTATTATCAAGCAATATGATCCCCTACCCTTGAAACTTCACTATTTTCAGCACTATTTCTAGTCTATTTGTTTCCATAGCAACTAGAATTCTTGGCGTAAGAACAAAATGAAATGATGTGCATAATCTCCATATTGCCATCTATCCAGGTTTCAAGTTTCATGAAAAAATATGAAGAACTTTTAAAGTTATCACAGGATCCACCATTTTCAGCAATATTTCTAGTCTATTTGTTGCCATAGCAACCAGATTTCTTGATGTAGGAACAAAATGAAATGATGTGCATAATCTCCATATTGCCGTCTGTCCATGTTTCAAGTTTTTTGAAAAAAAATATGAAGAACTTTAGAAAGTTATTGCCGGATCCAGAAAAGTGTGAAAGACTCACAGACTCACGGACACACAGAGCGCAAACCACAAGTCCCCTCCAGTTTCACCAGTAGGGGACAAAGACAGAGATCTATCATAAAATTTATAATCAATACAATTTGTTTATCATTAATATAATTTTCACTCATTCATCAGATTTATTTAATCACAATGTATAGATTATTAGAATTCTTTAAATTTTATTTGAAGCAGCATTTCACATTTCATATCACAACCACTTACGTAGATACAACGAAAACTTTACTTAAGGATAGAGAAAAATGTCAGAACTCCTCGACTGCAATATGTCCTACCTGTTGGGCAGGAATAGCCTGTATGTTGTGACCAGTATTGGAGGCAGAACCAAAATCAAAATCAAAGCCTTCATCACCAGTTATGCCAGATTCATCCAAAGCAGCAGATAGAATATCCTGAAGTCAGACATAATACATGTACAGTACAGCCAACGCGGCACAAACATAATCCGCGGCTACGCCACGGCCATATTATTAGTACGCGGCGGCCGAATCGTGTGTTCACGCGGCGTATCCCCGTGGCACTCTGCATCGATCCGCGCAACGACGCCGAGTCTGTATTAACCTCGCGTACTTTCGCGCAGTAAATCCGCCGCATACGTACGCGGCGGATCGAGTGAAAAGATATCCACCTACATGTACATACATATATGTGTAGCGTAGAAACTAAGATTTACGCTGGTTTCATAATTATTATTTTGACGTTTTAATAAGCGAAATGGCACGTAATGCGCTTTAACAAATTATCCTTGAATTAATTACCTGCAACTGTTAATGTTTCGTTCGATTATCAAATTATCATTACCGTAAATCTACGAATATAATACGCACTTTTTTACCTGCCGATTTTTTCTTCAAGTAGGGGGTGAGTATAATATACGAGTTTAGAGCAGAACAACTTTTTTCCTGTGTAAATTTTCAACTTAATCGCTATTATTCGCTTCGTGGCATCCATTTTGAACTACACCATTACATCAAAGGGGTGCAACAGGGCTCGTGCTGTCGTTCGCCAGTTGAGTCATTTGCGAAAATATTAAGAATTTGGCTCAATAAAAATCTTATTTGTGAAAATACGAAAATCTAGTAAAATTTCATTGAAAACATCTGCCATTTATATCGGACTGGTTTTCTATATTTGTCTCTTTGTTTTAATGAAAGTGTTTGCAATTCGAACAGTAAACGAAACCCTGTCTGTACCCGATTATGAGACATCGCTTGACCTTATTGTTATTGAAGTGCGCATGGTAGCTGGCCAATAAAACTTGAGCTCGCTTACACATGAAATGACGTTGTCAAATGAAACGTGAGAACGGGAGGAGCTATCGGATAATATTGGGTCATCCATGCGCAGACACTGTATACTTTGAATACACAGTTAATATCGTTTGCCTACAAAATAGCGACTGGACGCTAAGTCGTATAAAGAGATTAGCAAATGAAAAAAAATAACTGACAATACCCGTAAATATTTATTTCTTAGCTGACCACTATTTATCTTTGTACCGCATATTTACCATATCTGAAGTAAAGAGTGGTAATTAAATAATTAGTTTTATGATGCTAATAGTCTATTACACCTGTCTGCAAATTGCCGAATTAAATTGAAAGGTGATAATTAATTAATTTATTTTTTACTCCAAAACTAGCCTTAATGACAGCAGCGTATTTTAATGAACTAGATCATGAAAAACACGAGCGGTTTAATTGTTTTTTTAGTTATATTAAAGTATTGAGTTTGTAACTTGAACAAAGTAAAAGTAATTCATCTAGACAACTATAAAAACGGAAGTCCATTTTGTCTTCTTATTACTTTATTATTATTATAATTATTATCGTCCTGAATATTGTCAAATTGAATTAAATGTGAAAAGAAAAAACAGCATCTCTGCTTCTTTCTTTTGTAATTATGACTGCTTGACCCGGATGTCAGCAAGGGGCCCGTGTGTTATCGGTTACAATCAATGGTAATATAAACAATAGACAGAGATATTTATTATGCAACTGTCATAACAACAGCACTAAAATACATCCCGATCAATATACCGGGGTAACAGATAGTTGACAACACCAAATTGATTTGCTATTTTCACAGCACAAAAATATATTGACACATTTTTTCGGAAATGTCCGATTTCGGACACTGATTTTTTTAGTGCGTATTTTACTCGGATTTTCAATTTTTACCGATAAATTTTGACCAAACTAGGGGGTGCGTATTATGCACGAGGGCGTATTATATTCGTGGATTTACGGTATTAAATTTGTAATCCGAAACGCACTTCCGAATTTTAATGCTAACATGACCTTTGGCAAATTCTAGCGTCAAATAAACAGTGCTAAAATATCCTTTGTTTCATAAAAAGCGCGCGAAAACTATGCAGACATGTAGAACGTCGATTGGAAAGTGTGGGTGTATTTTATGTTGTATAAATACATGAACATCACGTCAGGCGTAAATCGTGTGTTCAGTGGAAAAAAAAACGCCCCGATTAGACGTTATTTCATCATCTCTTTAAATAGTAACAAATGCCAAAATGTATTTGATACTTAAGGAAATATGGAGAATGTTTATGTATCGTAAATATTTACCAGCATTTGCTTTAAAACTGGAATATACAGGATTATCGGGTAATTAGCAGCGATATTAACTGTATAATATGAACAAAATAAAACATGTTTATATACGCATATTCACAGCAATTTTCCTTGTCCAATTGGGAAAAGTACCCGTACCGGTCCAATTGGGAAAAATCGAGTAGTGAAAACCTCAAAATTGGGAAAAATCAAGTCGTGAAAACCTCACATTGGGAAATTGGTGTATTTGATTTTTTGCTCCCAAATACTTTAAAATTGGTAACCAAGTGTTTTCAAGCTGTCAATATTATATAAACCTAAGTTCAAGCTATAGAGCTGCAAAGGGAAACTAACTAAATGTTGCTTAAAAAAAAAAAACATTTTTTTTTTTTTTTTTTTTACCTTTAATTGGGAATTTAAGGACAGCAATTGGGAAATTTGTATTTTTTTCGTAATTGGGAAAGTACCGTTTACCGGTACTTTATAAAGAAGGAGGAAAATCGCTGATTCAAACAATAGTTATAATAAGCTGATAATTAACAAAACAACAAATATGTCTTCACCATCTTGATTATTGATGTGGCTTCAAACTGCTAATTTTCTCAGCTTAAATATAATAGCAAAATCAACATGCAATTAATTTATAAATCCACCATAATATTATGCTGGAGCCTTGACCACTTGTTTGTGCGAAAACATAATTACGTGACCTTGTTTATGTGTGAAATACATACACTACAGGCGAGAAACAAACTTAATTGGCCAGACACATTAACTATGCTTACATGTATATGCTAATACAATCCGCGCACAATAAATATATTATGATTTTAATTATTATTATAATTGTTCGTTCAAAATTTGTTTACTACATGTAACTGATAATTTAAAAAAAAAAATTATTTCATGATGCGCATCGACTCAGCATCATGTCGCGGATCCCAGCATGCCTCGGCGGACAGATGCTAAGCTTCGTGGCGAAATGCGACTTGCCGCCGCATACTGATGCGCCTTCAACGACTGACGCGGCATCGACTCATTTCGCCTTACCGCCGCGGATCGCGAAATACCGATACTTAATAAAGAAGGAAAAAAATGCTTATTAATATCAATAAACATTGATTTTTTTGCCCAATTGATAAAAATAGCAGTACCAGACAAATTGGGAAAAATTAGCGTGACAAAAAACTGAAATTTGGAAAATTTCCGTCATTAAGTCTTCAGATTTAACATTTTGTGTATTTAATTTGTTGCTAACAAATACTTTAAAATTGATAATTAATTGTTGTCAAGATTTCTATAGTTTTCAAAATAAGGTACAAGCCATAAAATTAACAGCGGGTATCACATGGTTATTAGGAGATAATTTAATGTGTGTGTCAATTAACGCAAAATACTATGTTTGAGATGAACAACAACAAATATTTATTAGAAATGTTCACAGTGAATGTGCGTCATGGAAATCTGTGTTGGGAAATTGGAGTTCACAAAGTTAAAGCATTTAAGACGAGAACCGTTGGAAAATGGAAAGAGACAAACATGATTTGATTTATATGTTAGTGGATCTGTGTATATTCAGATTCATATGCATATTCTGCTTTATTATGTTTGTTACGCTGTATAGTTTGGTGAAATAGCATTGGACTGAGGATGTCAATTGTGCAAGATATTAAAAGGTAAACAAATGAAATGTATTATTTTAGCTCCATTTAATACAACATTAACACAGCAAGAACACAAAAGCGTGTTTGTTAATATTTGTTAATGTTTTCACCATATCATATTTTACTTAAAAAAACATCCTGAATTAAATTCATACTCTTAAAGAGATTATGATTAATTCATAATGGTACATGTATATTGAAGAATCTATAGATTATTGCAAGTTTAATATGCATGTGGAAAGATATTAACTAAACGTTGTAAGAAGACATGAAAGCAACACTTAATAATATAAAAATGCTGTCAAACATGAACTTTAATTCTGTTCTTATAATCATATTTATAATGTTTCCCAATTGCATGGTTTATCGCGCTGATTTTCCCAATCCAAAAGACACAGACTGTAACAAAAAAAATCAAAAAAAATCACTGCTTTCATCTTTTGATCTAAGCCTTAATTGTTTGGAGTGAATGCCCATGTATGCTAGTTGACAGGATAAGCTTTACATCAGTCGATCATGATAATAAACCGATATTTTAAAAGCGTCATCAGCAACTTCATGACATGTGTAAATATTGAAATGTTACACTGTTACGGTTATTTAATAATTTCAAAGCTATTTATAACACACATTCAACCGTTTAACTTAATGTAAAAACAACAATACGCACAAATATTTCATTTAACGGCGTAGAATTCAAGTTTAGTTTACCAAAAGTATTGGGACATTTTTAATACGCGAGCCGGACTTTCTACTCTCTATAACAGCTAAGGGAGATCATTAATGATAGAAAACTAAGGGAAGTAACCAAGTGGTGTCACTGCTAGAATTTACACAACAAAATATTGAGATCTAAAAAAATATTATTTTTTTTGGAAACCTTCCATTGCGAATTTTTAGCTCCCATTTGGGAAAAATATACTTTTTCCATTGGGAATGGGGCCGATTACTGGACCCGATTTAAAAAAAACAAACTGTGATTAAATGATCATAGTAACCACAATTTAAAGGGATCTTTTCACGCTTTGGTAAATTGACAAAATTGAAAAAAGTTGTATCAGATTCGTAAGTTTTCGTTTTAGTTAAGATATTTGTGAGGAAACAGTAATACTGAACATTAACCATGCTCTAATATAGCCATTATATGCATCTTTTGACGATTTTAAAACCTAAAAATTATAAAGCGTTGCAACGCGAAACGATTGAATAATTTGGAGAGTTCTGTTTTTGTCGTTAAATTTTGTGAAACTACGAAGATTGCTTATATAAGGTATAAAATACGTCAAGAATGTGTACTCGGCGGAATAGCTCAGTAGGCTAAAGCGTTTTTACTTCAGGACTCTGGCAGGACTCCAGGGGTCACTGGTTCGAAACCTGCTCCGAGCAATGTTCTTTAACTTTTTAAAAAAAAATTCTTGATTTTTTACTGGAGCTTTTATGATCCAATGTTTACATTTATCAATATAAAGCATTTAATGAATAAGTTAAAAAAAATGCCAAAATCTGTGAAAAGGCCCCTTTAAGTAATTTCTTTATATTTGTGGGCCATTTCTTGTTTATATCACATTTACACAGCAGAATTGTCAGCAGTTTAGAAGGCTCAATCTACTTGAATAGAATCCAGACACATGCAGTATTTGGTGACAGTGAAAATGAAGTGTTAAAATGAGCACAAATCCAATAAAAAGACACGAAATGATTAGAACAAGGAATAATCGTGTTTTACCATATAAATGGTTCTATTGTAAAGTACCTCTTCTCGAACCTCACCTCTTTTTCGAACCCTTCATTTGTAAACATTTCATACACATTCGCAAACATGCACTTTGTCACTGTTTTTTGTGCAAAAGTAATTTGTTTACGCCAACTCACAGGTAGCGGCAAATCAATGAAAATGCGTAAAAAAACCTGTATAATAAGTAGATTTATCATAAAATGCGTCAAAAACCATATAATAAGTAGATTTATCATAAAACACGTAAAAATCATACTATTCATTAATACTTTTTACATATGTAATGATTTTCATTAAACAAGAGGGCCAAGATGGCCCTAGTTCGCTCACCTGAGAGTAGTTGGTTCATTCAATCTGTACCAATTGTCAAACTTGACCTAGATATTGTCCAGACAAACATCCTGGTCAAGTTTCATCACTATTTCATCTGCGAGTCATGATCAATGTACCTTTGAAGTTTCATGATCCTAGGCGTAAGCATTCTTGAGTTATCATCCAGAAACCAATTTTCTAAGTTGAGTCACCGTGCCCTTGACAGCCATTGTGTGAATACGTTTTTTGGCACTGTGACCTTGACCTTTGACCAAGTGACTTGATAATCAATAGGGGTCATCTGCGAGTCATGATCAATATACCTATTAGGTTTCATGAACCTAGGCATAAACGTTCTTGAGTTATCATCCAGAAACCATTTTAATATTTCAGGTCACCGTGACCTTGACCTTTGACCCAGTGACCTGAAAATCAATAGGGGTCATCTACGAGTCATGATCATTGTACCTATAAAGTTTCATGATCCTAGGCGTAAGCGTTCTTGAGTTATCATCCAGAAACCATTTTAATATTTCAGGTCACCGTGACCTTGACCTTTGACCTAGTAACATGAAAATCAATAGGGATCATCTTCGAGTCATGATCAATGTACCTATGAAGTTTCATGATCCTAGGCATAAGCGTTCTTGAGTTATCATCTGGAAACCATTTTACTATTTTGCATCATCGTGACCTTGACCTTTGACCTAGTGACCTGAAAATCAATAGGGGTCATCTATGATTCATGATCAATGTACCTATGAAGTTTCATGATCCTAGGCCAAAGCGTTCTTGAGTACCGTAGGTTTCCACGTATAGCGCGCTCCTGTGTATAGCGCGCAGGCTGTTTTTTTTAATGCAAAAATGGAGAAAAAATATTTAAAAGACAATAAAACCACCAAATCGGACCGAAAATGGCCGCCATTTTTCTATTGCACAATCCAATAATTCGAGGCATTGGAAAGCTTAATTAAGCATTCAAAATAGGAAGCGTCATTATGATTACGAGCATGGGTTGCATAGCACTATACTTTTTTTACAATTTTGTAATTTTCTAGCAAAAGGATTAACAGTCCACGTGCATTTCATGAAAACGTGAGAAAATAAGAATTAGTGTTCATCGTGTGATTTTTCCTCGGGGAAAGCATGGGCATTACCGGTTAATTTGAATGTGGCATGGGAGACAGGGATACACTTGTTGAGGTACACCACTGTTCAACGTTCAATATATATAAACCCAAAATGCAATTGCATATCTTCACGTTCTCATGCATATCTTCACGTTCTCATGCATATCTTCACAATCTCAAGTGTCAATTAGTTTCTCAAATGTCAATAAGCGTCTTAACAAGTCGTGGCACATATAACTCAATAACATCTGCCAATTACGAAGTGCAAAATGACCCCCTTTCACACCTACCGTTACCCGCAAAAAAGACCTCGTTTGTACCTACCCTTGCCTGCTATCCGGAATGTTGACAACAATCCCCATCGGAATTCATCAATAAAGAAGTGTAAAAACACAAACAAAGAAATGTCCGCAAGTTTATTCAACCAAATTTATTTTTGACCAAAACTTCTTCTACCGCATTCATATCTACCAGTAGCGACTTCTTGTTTCGACAATGGCCCCTCAGTCTGTACGAATACAGGGTGGTAGTTTTCTGGTAAAAAACATGGCGGCCATTTTGATTTTTTACGATTACCGGTATACAACATATTTTTTACCAATATAGCAGCCAGGATAGTGTTGTATCAATGTATAGCGCGCACCAGCTTTTTAATTTGAATTTTGGAGGTAAAATACTGCGCGCTATACGTGGAAACCTACGGTAATCATCCGGAAACCATTTTACTATTTCGGGTCATCGTGACCTTGACCTTTGACTTAGTGACCTGAAAATCAATAGGGGTCATCTACAAGTTATGATCAATGTATCTATTAATTAGTTTCATGATCCTAGGCCTTAGCGTTCTTGAGTTATCATCCGGAAGCCATTTTATTATTTCTAGTCATCGTGACCTTGACCTTTGACCTAGTGACCTGAAAATCAATAGGGGTCATCTGCCAGTCATGATCAATGTATCTATGAAGTTTTATGATCCTAGGCATAAGCGTTCTTGAGTTATCATCCGGAAACCATTATACTAGTTCGGGTCATCGTGACCTTGACCTTTGACCTAGTGACCTGAAAATCAATAGGAGTCATCTGCGAGTCATGATCAATGTACATGTACCTATGAAGTTTCATGATCCTTGGCATAAGCGCTCTTGTGTTATCATCCGGAAACCATCAGGTGGACGGACAGACCGCCATGAGCAAAACAATATACCCCCTCTTCTTTGAAAGGGGGGGGGGGGCATAATGAGAAAACTGCCCCCCCCCTCCCAGCAGCCATGTTATTCAACTGACCGGAACCATTTTTGAACTCAACTCTAGTATCAAGGAAACAAATGTTCTGAGCAAATTTCATGAAAATTGGGCCAAAACTGTGACTTCTACTCTGTTCACATGTTTTCACTATATACATATAGAGAAAAATGCCCCGCCCACTGGTGGCCATGTTTTTTCACCGATCCTGACCATTTTCAAACTCATCCTAGATATCAATAAAAACAATGTTTTGACCAACTTACATGATGAGGCCATCCTTAAACAATTTTGTTTGTTTGGCATAACCAGACCCAGGTAAATTTGGGTGGGTAGGTAGGTAGGGATTTTATTTTTTTTAATATTTATTTTCTGACATTGAACTCCGACATATACCAAACTGAAAGGTAATTATCAAATAAAGCTCCAAGTCTTCTGCCTCTGGTAAAGATTTTTCTACACCGTCCGTATCACCGCACGTGTATTCGTAAGTCTATTTTTTCTATAAAGAACTTCGAAAATACAGTGCAACCTGTCAATAAAGACCACTCAAGGGATTTGGTCGTTGTGGTCTTTGTTCACAGGTGGTCTTTATTCGCAGGGTCTATCGAAACTTTGCAAAATATGCTAGTAGTTTTTTAACAGGTACCTTATCTATGTATGTGCTCTATTGTTTAAATGTTTGAATACTTATGCATGTATAATGAAATAAAGGATTCAAAACAAAGTTTTGTTTTACATTTGTATATTTATTACATGTTGTATTTCTATTCCCTTATGTTTTTAATATTTATTTAATTTATCATATACTGTATAAATAACTATTGACATACATGTAGATGATAGGTCCAGACACAGGCAAGTGCCTTGCAATTGTGTAAACAAACCACTTATGCACTAAGTCATTCACTGACGCGAATTTCGACTCACGCTTAGGGCGTTTACTTTCACAGTTTACGTTCTCCTCGAATTCGTCCATAATCTCATGTTTACGCTTTAATATGCTCTGAATATGAGTTTTTTCTACACCAAGATCACTAGCCACTCGTCTACAACTGTGTCCTTTACCTAACAAACTAATGCAGGGGTTTTTATCTGATTTTGGGGAAAGGGCCTGGCCTTTTTTGAGGGGACAAAAATCGCCCAAAATACCGGATTTTGGGGGAAAAAATCACGCGAAACGCCGGATTTTGGGGAAAATAAGGAAAGTCTTAAATAATCAATTCAACATATTTTGCTGTTTTTAAAACAAAATCAAGGCAACAGATAATTTAATTATGCAATATGTTATATTTTCTACACTGGATGAGGTAAACTTATGTATTTAAAGTTGAAAAAAAAAAAAAAAAATTAAAGTCTGGGGGAAAATTTACCTGCTGAGGGGAAAGGGCCGATCTTCGGCCAGTCCCAAAGAAGGGAAAAAAGCCCTGTAATGACCTTAACGCGTTCTTCCAACGTCAAGAACTCACGCTTGGAAGCCAAGATGGCTAACTTGAACTGACAATTTAGTTTTCTATCATCTATGAACGTCTTTTTTACGGAGAAATTTAAGAAGAGAATGACTATCAAAATTTTTGTCTTTAATAGGCATCGTAAATGATATGAAACCGTTAATTTCCTTAATGAGTTTATCAAAGCCCCTAATTTGTCTTTGATATTTTCGGCAATTAGTACATTAATCGCGAGTCACTTAAATACAAAGGCAAATTTTTACACTTTTGACAAACTGTCAAATGCATAAAAGAAGCAGGCGACTACCAATTAGCAATGCATGTTAAATAAACAAACAACTGCTATCGAGTGCAATAAACTGTCATTTGCCAATATCTCCATAGCGACCGACGAGTCCACTGGTAAGATGTGTATCACGTGACTGCGCAGCGTCCTGGCGGCCATTTTGTTTTTTGAAAGTTGCGAAATCGTTGATTTTTATGATTGCAATGGTCGTTGTAAGCTATCAAAATGGAGATTTGGGAATGTAAAAGGGTGGTCGTTGGTCTTTGTTCACAGGTGGGCTTTATTCGCAGGTTCAATATATAGTGAAATCGTTCGGGAGGAAATCGGTGTGGTCGTTATTGACTGTTGGTCGCTATTAACAGGCGGTCGCTCGGGCAGGTTGGACTGTATAATTTAATCGACGAAAAATACTTTATCTGAAAACGACAGTCCGAAAAATTGTACGCATTTTGCACATGAAATAAAATATGCATATCTTTTAACTACAGAAAATGAAAACAAGTAACCTAGCAAATACGTAATTAATATACTGTTTGGTTGACATATTACTTTACAATAGCATAGTTTGTGGGTAAAAAACAACAAAGTAATTATAACATTTCAATCAAGAACAAAAAAGGTGCAACATCTTCGACATGTTACTAATTATTTAATTAACATTCTTTAATTGAGATCGATAGTCGGTAGAAATTTGTAAAGTGATCAGCTTAAAAATAATAAATAATTTATTGAGTGTTACACATCTTTTCATTTGCTTATTTTTTATACGACTTTTGCCATCGGCCGTTATATTGTAGGCAGACGACAATATCAACAGGGGTTCCGCTGTCGATCGCCATTGGCGCCAAATGGCGCTAATTTTGTTTAAGTGGCTCCAATTTTTTTAAAGTGGCGAATTTCAAAAAATCGGTAAAATCCTATCCGAAAATGTACTGCGAGTCGCAAAGCAAGCGACCGAGCATAAGCGGCCAGCGTTTGTCAGTTGTAAATATTGATTTACGACGATGTTAGCGACCTACAGTGTAGAGTGCACTGAAATCACGGAAGCGTGAAAGTGTTACAGTCGGTGTTTTTACTGCTATTGTCAAGTTTTATGGGGGTTATTATCGGATTAACGGTTCATTTATGATAAAGAACACTCAATTATGTAACACTTAGGACAAACTGGCACAAAGATCAATGATTATAATGATATATAAGGCGGTGTTAATTTAAATTGAGATGTTTGTCTTTCAGATGTGTATCATTTTTTTCTCTTTCAGTTTATGTGCATCATATTAGCCAAATGACCAAATGTAACTGTTAAACAATTAGATTTAGATGTTTTATTTTCTGAAATGTAACTGTTAAACAATTAAATTGAGAGGCTTTATTTACTGATGTTTGAATTTTTTTCCCTTCCAGATGATGTGCATTTGTGTGATTGTATGTTTAAATAAATTTTAATAAAAAATTTATGCAGCATACTGTTCCATTGATGTTAACATTATTAGATAAGTTTGGTTATATGTGATTGTTTATCATGTGCAAACCAATGTTTTTATGTATAAATAAAGCTTATTAAGACTTATGAAGTTACTTATTATTATTTATGTATTTACATACTTTTAAAAGTAATAATATAGTCAATGACATTGATGTTGTAAAGTTTCTTAGACGATTGTCATAATTAATAAGGTCGGAATAAGTGACAGTTTCGCGCCGCGAAAAAGTGGCGACAACTTTTTTTGGGCCAGTGGAACCCCTGTATCAACTGTGTATTCCATTATCTGCGCATAAATGACCCAATATTACCCGATAGCGAACTCAATGTTGATTGGCCAGCTACCATATGCGCTTCAAATTGTTCATGGAAACAAACAGAAAAATAGTTTTAAAAAAACACTCCGGATTAAAATGGCGGATGTTTTCAATGAAATTTAACGAGATTTAAGCATATTTGCAAATTATATTTTTCTTGAGCCAAATTCGCTATACTTTCGCAAATGGCGAACGACAGCGAGAGCCCTGTAATAGTGAGCATTTATTCCAATAATAACACGTTCGCAATGCTCGCGCTGTCGTTTGCCATTTGAGTCATTTGCGAAAATATTGAGAATTTGGCACAAGAAAAATCTCAATTGCGAAAATCTTGTAAAATTTCGTTGAAAACATCCGCCTTTTTAATCCGGACTGGCTTTCTATATTTGTCTCTTTGTTTCAATGAAAGTGTTTGCAATTCGAACAGTTAAAGAAACCCGGTCTGTACCCGATTAAACATTGCTTGACCTTATTGTTAACAAGCAAAATTGTAGAATTGATATCCCCCGCAACATATGCTTTGTTTGAGGATGGGTGCAAATCGGACGGATGAACATACTGACAGATGGTGTCCAATGCCATTTGGCGTGAATCATTCTCTTATGCATATATATACTTATACGAAGTTTCAATGAAATCCACCAAAGCACTTCCAAGATGTGGCTCCGGACACAAAAGTGCCGGACGGACGGACAGCCGGACGGACGGACAACGCCAAAACAATATCCCTCCGCCTATGGCGGGGGATAATGAAGTGCAAATGGTAGCTGGCCAATCAGCATTGAACCAGGGCTTAACACTAACTTTTTTTTCAACTAGCCAATTCGGGCTAGTAAATGCAGAACCTTCTAGCCCAGGCCAATCTTTCAAGTGCCTGACCAAAGTATTATCAAAACCTTTATATTTATCATTTAACTTGTATTTTCTTGTGCGTGGAGATGCGCAATTATGATTCAATCATTCTCATTAGCTTGCCTTACTAATGCTAATGAATTCAATATTCATCTACTTAAGACATCTATTTGTAATCTTCACGCCATTTCGGGAGAAATTTCCTTGTTGTTTTTTTCCTCATACTTTCTCTTACTTTCCTCCTGCCCTTTTCTTTTCTTATCCGAGGAACCCCCATCCCCACCCGAAAGCCAAACTTAAACAACGACATGAACGTTAAAACCTTTTTACATAGATTGTCGCGGTTGCTATAGAGAAATCTTGTAAACACTCTAGAAGTCACAATTTTTGTGAAACACAATGTCCCCCTATATGATGTTTGACCTTGTAGGATGACCTTGACCTTGTGAAGGATGACCTTGACCTTTCACCACTCAAAATGTGCAGCTCCATGAGATACACATGCATGCCAAATATCAAGTTGCTATCTTCAATATTGCAAAAGTATTCATAAAATAAGCGATTTGGGCCACATATATTTGACCTCTGACCTTGAAGAATGACCTTGACCTTTCACCACTCAAACTGTGCAGCTCCATGAGATGCACATGCATGCCAAATATCAAGTTGCTATCTTCAATATTGCAAAAGTATTTATAAAATAAGCGATTTGGGCCACATATATTTGACCTCTGACCTTGAAGGATGACCTTGACCTTTCACCACTAAAAATGTGCAGCTCCATGAGATACACATGCATGCCAAATATCAAGTTGCTATCTTCAATATTGCAAAAGTATTCATAAAATGAGCGATTTTGGCCACATGTATTTGACCTCTGACCTTGAAGGATGACCTTGACCTTTCACCACTCAAAATGTGCAGCTCCATGAGATGCACATGCATGCCAAATATCAAGTTGAAATCTTCAATATTGCAAAAGTATTTATAAAATAAGCGATTTGGGCCACATATATTTGACCTCTGACCTTGGAGGATGACCTTGACCTTGACCTTTCACCACTCAAAATGTGCAGCTTCATGAGATGCACATGCATGCCAAATATCAAGTTGCTATCTTCAATATTGCAAAAGTATTTATAAAATAAGCAATTAGGGCCACATATATTTGACCTCTGACCTTGAAGGATGACCTTGTCCTTGACCTTTCACCACTCAAAATGTGCAGCTCCATGAGATACACATGCATGCCAAATATCAAGTTGCTATCTTCAATATTGCAAAAGTACTCATAAAATGAGCGATTTTGGCCACATATATTTGACCTCTGACCTTGAAGGATGAGCTTGACCTTGACCTTTCACCACTCAAAATGTGCAGCTTCATAAGATACACATGCATGCCAAATATGAAGTTGCTAACTTCAATATAGCAAAAGTTATTGCAAAATGTTAAAGTTGGCGCAAACAGACGGACCAACAGACAGACCAACAGACAGGGCAAAAACAATATGTCCCCAGCTACTATAGTGGGAAACATAAAAATGCCGCGGCCACTGGGGGCCATGTTTTTTCACCGATCTCGACCATTTTCGAACTCGTCTGAGACATCAATTGAACCAATGTTTTGACCAACTTTCATGATGATTGGGCAAAAATTGTGACTTCTAGAGTGTTTACAAGGTTTCTCTACAGCCAAATAAGGAAAACTGCCCCGCCCACTGGCGACCATGTTTTTCAACGGATCGGAACCACTTTAGAACTCAACCAAGATACCATTAAGACAAACATTTTGACAAAGTTACATGAAGATTGGGCATTTAATGTGACTTCTACAGGGTTTACAAGCTTTTTCTTTTTTTTTGACCTAGTTACCTAGTTTTTGACCTGGCACAACCCAGTTTCGAACTCGGCCCAGATTTCATTGGGACAAAGCTTCTGACCAAGTTTCATGAAGATGGGACAAGAAATGTGGCCTCTAGAGTGTTTAATAGCAAATGTTAACGGACGGACATTTAACGGACAAAGACCGGTCACAAAAGCTCACCTGAGCAATCAGGTGAGCTAAAAACTTGGTCTTATTTTCGTTCTCAACTTTTCTTGACAATTTACACATATCGGCTGCTGTGACCATGGTCAAATCATGGGGCAAATTAAGTTTTAATGGTGTACACTGAAGGGTTCGAAAGCAGGTACTCATTGTTTGGGTGGCATTGAAAGTTTTACATGATATGCCATGGTGGTGCTGGAAACTTGCAAAAAATCTGTTATTACAAGAGGATTAACATAACAATTAAAGTTGCCAGCCATGTAAAAACAAGTTATTTATCAAAAGAGTTTCTATTAATATGTTTCACTATTTTCAATCTGAATTGTTATTGTATTTGACGTGTCAAAAATTAAGAGGTTTGAAAGATGGTTTGCCCATGATACATCTAAGAAAAGACCAGGAAGAATAACTTTACATCACAAATTTTAAATGACAACCTTCACACATAGTACGTTTTAATAAAATATTGTATAATCCCAACATATATGTTAAACATAATTTTAAAACATATTTTATTATTTAAAAAAAATGTTCCAATGTTCTTTCGAAATGAACTTACCATGTTCGTTAGTTTGTTTACATCATTTTATAATATGTGTATTTACACAAAGATGGACAATAAATTTGATTGTTTCATATTTTAAAATAACTAATGTAGTTTTCATTCATTAAATGGGACAGAACTGGGGTCGTAAAAGGATAAATAATCTGCTTTCTAACCATTTTTAATAGAAACCGATCAGCGTGGATTCTTCTCAAGTTCGACCATTTCTAATTTTACCCATGATTCCAAATACTCTTTAAATGTAAAGAGTACTTTTTCGTGTTCATCATTTAATATTAAGATTTAATAATAATACAATATTAAATCATTCAAAATGCAAATGATTGTTGATATTTTATGAACTATTTCGAAAAAAAGAAGCTTTTATTTTTGAACAGCATTTGTTTAGAGGCTGCATATATTGGTTCCCTAAAATTACTTAATGTGTTCATGTCAGTGACCGGTAACCAGAATTTAGAATTTGAAAAAGTCAAAACAACGAAAGAAAAAGGTAATAATAGCTATACGTTCATACAAATGATGTTTACGTTGTTGTTTTTTTTTTAATTTCAATAAGCATATAGCCTCTTCTCCGCTTTATTTAGCCCCTTCTTCTCAGTGTGTGTTTTTCACCATTTTGGGAATGGGGCCTGGTTCGTCGGACTGGGAAAATTCGCGGCGTTTTGACTATAGCCTATATATGATAATACACGTTTTCGAGGGCATGATCATCTGCGGGCGCTCTCAGTCTCAAAATCCGTTCCTGCCCGAGTGCGCTGTACGAAAAAATGTGCATTTTCGCTATTATTGCATAAACAAATCACACATAACAAAGTAAATTAAAAAAACATTGAAAACAATATGTCTTTTTCATTCGACATTGATAGTTGCAATAATACAACTAACAGCTATTGACCCTCCAGGTCGCTGGGAGTTGCAACTGACAAACCGATTTTCCATCGGAAATATTAGCCACATAAAATATTATCTGGCATAAATAAAAACAAAGAGATCGTAAATATATTCATAATGTGCAAATTAAAACAACTTACATGATATGTTATGCTTGCATAATATTGATATTAATCCAAAGTTTCAAAAATGTCAACGGTTCTTTTAAATATATATGTTTTTGCAATGGACAAAGCCGAGTATTCTGAGTAATTCCGAATTCCAAAATACGTTATAGACTATCTCCGGAATCCTTGGCGAGATAGATCTCGTGTCGTCTACCAATCGTAATATCTACATCTATGGTATACTGCTGACAATCGTGAACCATTATTATTATCATGCGCGTTGTCTGGAAACAGTGTTAGGATTTGTGTTATGTGGAGATAAAAATAAGAAGGTGAAGATAGGATAAAATAAGTATAATATACAAGGATAAAAGATAAAAACACAGTTATTATTTAAAAGTAAAAAGTAAGGGAAAAAGTTTATACTTTTGGTGGCAAATCTGGGATCCATCTGTTGTTTATTTATGCAAGAGGATTACAAATGAGTTGCATTCTGGGAAATCTGGGTATAATGCATGCAGTCCGCACAGGCTAATCAGGGACGACACTTTCCGCTTTTATGACATTTTTCGTTTTAATGAAGTCTCTTCTTAGCAAAAACCCAATTAAGTCGGAAAGTGTCGTCCCTGATTAGCCTGTGCAAACTGCACGAGCTAATCTTGGACAACACTTTATGCACATGTATTATGCCCAGTTTTCTCAGAATGCGACTCATATACGTGTCATGAGACTGATTGATTCACGTATCTGTTGGATTACTTTCAGGATGGCTTCACCAAAGCTGCCCGATCTCAACTCATCCAAAATAACAGATTTTTTTCCAACAAACAAAACAGCTGAAGAAAAAAAAGATGACGATGTATCCAAATTAGGAATAACAAATAATGGTTTGAACATAATTATTCTGTATTAAAACTTTTTAATTAATGTTTAAGTACTTAAGATTTAAAAAAAGAATTGATTGAATAGCCCACATTTTGTTTTATTATTAAGAACTTGATCTGCATGTGTGATAATAATGTAATTTTTTGTTGTAGTTTTTCTTTAAAAGAGTCACAATTGCGGACAGGCTATCTTAGCCGCAAATCTTGACCTTACTGCGTGTACATGTATGCTTAGGGCAACTTTTGCTTTATCTCATGTCACAAGACCCATTTTCGCACAACACCGCTTGTTTGACATTCATATGCAGGGCCCTCAATCTATCAAATCTGACGCCGAATTTCGGCGGCAGTCCCCCACCTGAAAAGTATACTTTTTTCCCCTTTTGGGAAATTTTTTTTTTTTTTTTTTTAATAGAAAGATGTGTCTCATGATTATTATATCTCAATTCTATTTCAATTTAATCTTTTCAAACATACTAAATTATGAAAAATGCAATGAATATAGTGCAAACATATACAAATGCAATAATGAGAGAGTAAGTAAAAAATTCCCCCAAAAAGGGAAACGCCGCGAAAATTCCCCCTCCTAAGGGCTGCGGACCCCTTCCCCCAAAGTAGTGTGAGGGCCCTGATATGATGCACTATTCATAAATATTACACTAATGTTCAGCAAAAGAATAAGACTCAAGTTAGTGATTTATTGTATAATCCTAAAATGAGCAATCGTATAACAATGAAGTATTACATTACAACATATATTTTTTTTATTTTGAAGATGACGGAGCACTGAACCATGATCTGTCCACATCTTCAGTCTTGATCACTCCCACTTTGACTCCAGAGAAGAATAGTGATGACGATCAGACTGGACATACAAGTCACAAACATGAGAATCCGGCTTGTAAAAAGGTACTTAATATCGGCTTTCTTCCCTTTTACCCTTATTTTCTATTGTCAATTTATAGAACATTTACCAATATCCAGGTGGCAATTTTTCTTTCAATGTAAAATAGTTCATATTTGGTATATGGTAACAACAGGCAATGTTTCTGATTGCATATAAGTTTGCAGCAATTTTCTGTTCAATTAGAAAAAGCATTGGTGCATGCCCGTGAGGGACATATTAGCATGAAAAACCCTGAACAAAATGGGGAAAATGCCTTGATATCTTCAACTTGCGCATTTTTTGTATTTTTATTGCTTTCTTTACCACAGACCATTTTGTGAAATTATTTTGAAAATCAAGTCAGTTCTATAATTGGGGAAAAGATTTTAGGGGTTTTCAACATACATGTAGCTTTTCAAGGAAAACGACACACCCTGATTGACATTTTTGCTTTGTTAAGAATATAAAAAAATGAATGTCCATGTGATATAATGACGTAAAAGCACAGCCAGTTTCAGACAAAAAGATTTACAAAAATTTATAAGATTTTGGTTGCCATGGCTATCCGAGTTTTAAAGATTTGTATATTTTTAGCTCACCTGTCACGAAGTGACATGGTGAGCTTATGTGACCGTGTGATGTCTGGCGTCCGTATGTGTGTGCGTCAGTCAACAATTTGCTTGTGTGTAGACAGTAGAGGTCACAGTTTTCATCCAATCTTTATGAAATTAGGTCAGAATGTTTATCTTGATGAAATCTGGGTTGGGATTGTATTTGGGTTATCTGGGGTCAAAAACAAGGTCACTAGGTCAAATCATAGAAAAACTTTGTGAAGACAATAAACATAGTTTTCATATGATCTTAATGAAATATGGTCAGAATGTTTATCTTGATAATATCGATTTTGGATCGTATATGGGTCATCTGGGGTCAAAAATTAGGTCACCAGGCCAATTCTAGTAAAACCTTGTGTAGATGAAAGAGGTCACAGTTTTCATTACGTCTTAATGCAATTTCGCAGAATGTATTATTTAATGAAATTTGGCTTGGGATTGTATATGGGTCTAATAAAAAGTTCATAAAGCAAGGTTAGTCAGGTGAGCGATGCAGGGCCATCATGGCCCTCTTGTTTTATTGTTTTGAGAAGCCCATATCAAATATTCATGTTGCATTTGTTTGGCATTGTAGAAAACTATGTCTCATCTCCTACAAAAATGACCTAATCCGATTGGCTTAGAGCGGTCACGTGACCATTGTGTATTTTCCATACACCCCAAGTAATTTCCAGACACTCCATGTAATTGAGATTTTGGTTGAGATATAATCATTACACAGTTAGTAACTGATGGTGTATGGGATATATACCTTAAGTACTTTCATACCATACTCCAGCTTCGTTTTCGTATGATATAAGATTACTGAGGGTGTACCGGTATATATCTCGTACACGATCAGTTACTAACAGTGTAACTAATAATACTGCACTGCTATTAGGACTTAATGGTGACACAACAGTGCATTTACTAATTCACCAAGCGACATTTGTGTTGTGTATGCTATCCATCTGCCTTCTATGCGATGGTAAAGCCTGTCCAGGCAATTCCTATGTTTTCAAACAGCCGTCTTGAAAAATCATATTGGCATTTTAAGGCGTCTTGAGGTTGTGTAAAAACATTTCTAGTGTTGCATGGGTTTTGTAAGGTTAATAAACATGTAGGTCACTGTTCTTCTGTATTTTGATTTCAGGGTCTCACAGAAAAGCTGAACAAAGAAATTGACAATCATGAAAAATCCATTAATGAAACTTCTGCAGATATTAAGAAGAAAGAGTCGAGTTTGGAAACACCGAGACCCAAATCTCGTCGTCGTGGGCGAAGGAAAAAAATGGCAGCAAACAAATCAGAACAGATCAATGTGTCTTCTGCAAATACTCAAGCAAAACCCAAGACTGTTAGAAAAAAGTATGTTTATCCTAAATCTGTTATTTTAACACATACTTCATTGAGTCATTATTTCTGTTTTTAATTCATATGTATTTTTAATATACTCAAAATCTCAAACACCGGATAATTTATGTATTTATTCAAGATTATGCATTTGGCTTTCCAGCTTGTAAAATAAGATGCTCCAATTATTTGACTGCTATTGTGTTATTTCCAGGCAAACAGAACCAGATAACCTGAAAAATACTCTAGTCACTGATTATTTTGCTGTGAGAAGAAGTGATAGGAAAAGTAAAATAGAGATTGAGGTACTGAAATATAATTGACCAAAGAATAATGGACTAATAGGGAGAAAAATGCTTGTTTTGATGACTTTATTTATATAAGTGTTTCATACTTCTGTAGTGGTGTTGATTACTTTTAATTTATGGCTTTGGTAATGGATAATCAAGAACCACTTATAATGTAATCACTTTATTGTCAACATTTAATCACCACTTGTATGTGATTACATATTTTTCATTCAAATAATTAGTTGAAAGTTGAAGTTTGCCTTTGCATGCATTACTGGTGTATTGGATTTGACTAAAATAGTATTACAGCTGTAGTGTTGTAACCTTTAAAATTTAAAACATTAACTTAAATTGATGCTTATTGTTTTTCAGAAACAGAAAGAAGAGGATTTAGTTTCCAAAATTTTGAATTGTTGTGAGGAGGGCTTGAAGGTTGGTGGCTTTGCATGCACATAAGCCTCGCTCTGTGAAAAAGGGGTTTAATGCAGTCTGCGCAGGCTTATCAGGGATCACACTTTCCACCTAAACTGGATTTTTTATGCTCCCCCTAAATTTTTGGGGAGAGCATTATCCGAGCATATAGTCGCCGCTTTGTCTGTCAGTGTGTGTGTCCGTCTGTCCGTGCTCAATTTTCTCAGCAATTAATGACCAGAATTCAATTAGACTTTATGGGAAACTTCACTACCAAGAGATGTGCATATTATCAGCCGGTTCTGGTCGGATGATTTTTCACAGAGTTATGGCCCTTTGAAATTTTCCATTAACTGTACATATAGTGCATTTCTTGTCCGGGCTATTTCTCAGCAACTAATGACTGGAATTCAATGAAACTTTATGGGAAGCTTAACTACCAAGAGGACATCTGCATATTATCAGCTGGTTCCAGTCTGCAAAACTCACTTTTTTGTCTTCATAGCCAATGTGGCTATGAAACTTCAAAAAAGTCATAGCCAGAGGAAATTTTTCATAGCCAGAAAAAAATGAATTAATTTACAATGAAATTATCATGAAAGGACGAAACACATGGGGGGGTTAACCGTAAGACCATAAGATTGTAAACAAATCAGTATTCCAGGTTTCAAACTTTTATTCCGTCGTAGCTTTCAGTTTCAGTTTAAAAATTATTGGCTTTAAAAGTAAAAGTGTAATTCTCGGCAGCAAGTAGTTACCAGTAAAAATACAATACAAAACCGGTGTTCACGGGTATCGATCTTAATCATATGAATGATAAACAACTGGGCTCATGAGTTCAAGTGTTTTTATTTAATTGATCACTATATTTTGACAAATGTTTTGTATTTGTATGCCTTTACTTACATAATAAACTAAGAGGGATATAAAATAAAGTCGTCTACGTATGGATACATTGGCACTATGCACGGGTGAGTTAGTTTACGTGTGTATGGTTATGAATTCAAAATAAATTGCACATCGACTGGGGAATTATTTTTTAAGAGTTTTGAAACACGAAACAAGTAAACAGTATAACACCCTAGAGTAAATCGTATTCATATTTACTGTTGGGAATGTATTGCGCGTGTTAACTTTTTGTGCGTAAAAACATGTCCATAACGATGTAATTTCATCGCTTAGGTAAACTTCTGCATATGTATATACACTGCGCGCGTTCTCATTTGTTACTATCGATGTTAATGTACCGCTTAACTCCACCTGCTAGGCGGTGTACTAAATGCGCTTCCAGAACAGAAAACTATCAAAATTGTCGGCAAAAGGGAAGAGGACAATTACAACGAGCCAGGCATGGTATATGGGGAGATAACCCCAGTTATGATTAGGTTAGGGGTCGGGTTAGGGTTTAGGTATGGGTTAAGGCTAACCCAAACCCGACCCCTTGCCCTAACCCTCCAACCCCCCTATGCGCATTACAATACCATGCCTCGCTCATTGTCGTTGTCCACTTCCCTCGGCAAAATGACACTTACTTTCATCTTTTGATCTAAGCCTGAATGCCCATGTATGCTAGTTGACTGGATAAGCTTTTACATCAGTCGGTCATGATACATCGGGTAATAACGACATGTGTAAATATTGAAGTGTTACAAGGCGGCCCGTGTTACACTGTTACGGTTATTCAATAATTTCAAAGCTATAAATAACACACATTCAACTGTTTTACTAAATTTAAAAACAAAAATGCGCACTATTATTTCATTTATCGGCGTAGAATTCAAGTTCAATTTACCAAAAGTATTACGACATTTTTAATATGCGAGCCGGACTTTAAATTCTCTATAACAGCTAAGGGAGATCACTAATGATAGAAAACTAAGGGAAGTAACCAAGCGGTGTCACTGTAAGAATTTTCACCTGAAATGCGTAAATTTATTATTTATTTCTTTATTTTCTCTGATTTTTTTTTCATTGCAATTCAGGCGATCTATATTCAATTTTTCTATCGCCAGAGCCAAGATTTCATCGCATTGGCGATCAGGCGATAGGGGAATTTTGCAGACTGTGGTTCTAGTCAGATACCAAGAGATGTGCATATTATCAGCCGGTTCTAGTCAGATGATTTTTCACAGAGTTATGACCCTTTGAAATTTTCCATTAACTGTACATATAGTGCAATTCTTGTCCGGGCTATTTCTCAGCAACTAATGACCGGAATGCAATGAAACTTTATGGGAAGCTTCACTACCAAAAGGAGATGTGCATATTATCAGCCAGTTCTGGTCGGAGGATTTTTCACAAACTTATGGCCCTTTAAAATTTTCCATTAACTGTACATATAGTGCAATTCTTGTCCGGGCTATTATCAGCAACTTATGACTGGAATTCAATGAAACTTTATGGGAAGCTTTACTACCAAGAGATGTGCATATTATAAGCCGGTTCTCGTCAGATGATTTTTCACAGAGTTATGACCCTTTGAAATTTTCCATTGTACATATAGTGCAATCTTGTCCAAGCTATTTCTCAGCAACTTATAACGGGAATTCAATGAAACTTTATGGGAAGCTTCACTAACAGGAGATGTGCATATTATCAGCCGGTTATGGTCGGATGATTTTTCACAGAGTTATGGCCTTTTGAAATTTTCTATAAACTGTACATATAGTGCAATTCTTGTCCAGGCTATTTCTCCCCAACTACTGACTGGAATACAATGAAGCTTTATGCGAAGCTTAAATACCTTGAGGAGATGCGCATGTAATTAGTGGGTTCTGGTTAGATGATTTATTTAGAGAGTTATGGCCCTTTTAAATTTACCATTAACTGTACATATAGTCCAATTCTTGTCTGGGCATTTTCTCAGCAACTACTGACTGGAATTCAATGAAGCTTTATGGGAAGCATAACTACCTTGAGGAGATGCGCATGTTAATTGTGGGTTCTGGTTACATGATTTATTTAGAGTGTGCCCATTGAAATTTTGAAGCTGCTAAACCATCCATTGTATTATTTTGTCCAAAGTTATGCCCCTCAAGACGTTTCCTTTTATCCAGTGTTCCCTCTGGGCTTTAAAAAGTTGTTGCCACTTGCTTTCGCCAAATTAAAAAAGTTGTTGCCACACTGGGGTTACATCTGGTTACATGATTTATTTAGAGAGTGTGCCCTTTGAAATTTTGAAGCTGCTAAACCATCCATTGTATTATTTTGTCCAAAGTTATGCCCCTCAAGACGTTTCCTTTTATCCAGGGTTCCCTCTGGGCTTTAAAAAGTTGTTGCCACTTGCTTTCGCCAAATTAAAAAAGTTGTTGCCACACTGGGGTTACATTTGGGAAATGAAGATCATGTTATTATAATACAAACAAAAACTGAGCATTTTACAGTATGTTATATGCATTGATTTAATAACAGTATTATTAATAATAACAACACATTTAACATTGTTCATTTAATAAAGGCACATTCAATCAGTTGTAAGTCTTGTTGATTGACACCTTAGCAGCCTGAATATGTTGCCACAGTTTGGGTGCTTCAGCAGCTTTCTGGTTATCTGAAAATACAAAAAGGGAATTATTAAAATAGTAATATAATACTAATAATAATCAATTAATGTGTAGTATATAAATTATATAAATGAATGCTAGCATATGACCTACTACATAGAGCCCATAGGCCATAGCACAACAGTCAAATATAATAAGCATTTGTGTATATCAAATGTCAAATTGATTTTCATGTGCTTAACTATGTTCATCTTTTTTAAAACAGTACATCCAGTAGTAAATGAATTGATTAGTTTTGAGGATATAAAGAGTTCACACAGCATAGATTGTGTGTTGGAAATCATATTGAAGGAAAGAAAATTCTGATTAACAAATGTCTTTGTATGGTTTGTGTTTGTAAGCTGGTGAATGTTAGCGGGGAACCGTTTGCATTTTTGAATGAGTCTAAACATTATCAGAATCTAATGTTCACTTTCTAAAAGTTGTTATACACACTGAACTTGCCATTTTGATGCTTAAAACAGAAATATTATGTCACGTTTAAATAGAACCAATACATGTAAAATGTTTTATTATACCCCCACAAACGAAGTTTAGGGGGTATATAGGAGTGTCACTGTGAACTTGTCTGTTGGTCGGTCGGTCTGTCGGTCCGTATTAAGTTTCCGCTCTCTAATTCAAGTAGTTTTCATCCGATCTTCACCAAACTTGGTCAGAAGTTGTATCTACATGATGTCTAGGCCAAGTTTGAACATGGGCCTTGCCGGGTCAAAAACTAGGTGACGGGGTCACTTAGTGCGTTTTAAACATTCAGCATGTTGTCCGCTCTCTAATTCAAGTAGTTTTCATCTGATCTTCACCAAACTTGGTCAGAAGTTGTATCTAGATAATCTTAAGGCCAATTTCGAACATGGGCCTTGCCAGGTCAAAAACTAAGTCACGGGGTGACTTAGTGCATTTTAAACATTCAGCATGTTGTCCGCTCTCTAATTCAAGTAGTTTTCATCCGATCTTCACCAAACTTGGTCAGAAGTTGTATCTAGATGATCTTAAGGCCAAGTTTGTACATGGGCCATGCCAGATCAAAAACTAGGCCACGGAGTCACTTAGTGTGTTTTTTAACATTCAGCATGGTGTCCTCTCTCTTATTCAAGTAGTTTTCATCCGATCTTCACCAAACTTTGTCAGAAGTTTTATCTAGACGATCTGAAAGCCAAGTTCGAACATGGGCCATGCCAGATCAAAAAGTAGGTCACAGGGTCACTTAGTACGTTCTTCACATTGAGCATGGTGTCCACTCTCTATGTCAAGTAAATTAAATCCAATCATCACCACACTTGGTCAGAAGTTGTTACTAGATGATGTGTAGAACAAGTTCGAACATGGGCCTTGCCGGGTCAAAAACTAGGTCACGGGGTCACTTAGTGTGTTTTAAACCTCACCATGTTGTCTGCTCTCTAATTCAAGTAGTTTTTATCCAATCTTCACCAAATGAATATGGGTCATGCCGGGTCAAAAACAAGGTCACGGGGTCACTTGGTGTGTTTTAAACATCACAATGTTGTCCGCTCTCTAATTCAAGTAGTTTTCTTCTAATCTTCACCAAACTTGGTCAGAAGTTGTACATGTATCTAGATGATGTCCTGGTCAAGTTTGAATATGGGTCATGCCGGGTCAAAAACTAGGTCACGGGGTATCTTAGTGCGTTTTAAACCTCACCATGTTGTCCGCTCTCTAATTCAAGTAGTTTTCATCCATTCCTCACCAAACTTGGTTACAAGTTTTATCTAAATGATCTCTAGGACAAGTTTGAACATGGGCTATTCCAGGCCTAAAACTAGGTCACGGGGTCACTGAGTGCGTTTTTTAACATTCAGCATGGTGTCCACTCTCTAATTCAAGTAGTTTACATCCGATCTTCACCAAACTTGGTCAGAAGTTTTATGGAGATGATCTTAAGGCCAAGTTAGAACATGGTCCTTTCTGGGTCAAAACCTAGGTCAAGGGGTCACTTAGTGCGTTTTAAAAATTGAGCATGGTGTCCGCTGTTTTTTGTGAAGACAACATGCAAAATATTATGTGTCAATGCGGCATGTGGGGGTATTCGTCACGTCTGTGACAAAGCTCTAGTTACTTTCTATAATTACCCCAATTTTTCTAAAAACAATGGATACTTGCCTTTTTGATTGTCATTGTTGTCAACGTAACGGTCTTGAATCGGCTTCGAACACTATGACAAACACTTCACATTTAAGCGCAAAGTCGGTATATTTCAATGTTGCTTTATCTCTGAAGCAATAAAACTGCCAACCAATTAAGATAACTTGTAACAACACCTCAGATAATCACAATTATCACCATTGCATGCCGCTTTGCGACAGTCCCATGCTCCATTGATTTTAGCAGTGTCGCTTACATCACGGAAATCGATTGCATAATGACTGCCATAAAGTGGCTGGTAAACAGAGCATCTTATGTCATTTGAAGGAAATATTAAGCAGAAAAAATGCGGATTTTCGAAAAATCACCATTTGCGAAAATTAGTCGCCAGAATATTTATTTTGTCGCCATTGGCGCCAATGGCGATCGACAGCGGAAACCCTGTTATTTGAATATATAGTGCAATGTTGTGACAAAAAAAAACTTTGGGAAGCAGCACCTGTCTCCGACGGTTTCTTGTTTGAAAGAAGATTCTTCCTTTAAAGGAAAAATACATTAAAAACAGAAAGTGTCTTCCCTGATCAGCCTGAACTTGGGCTTTCTCAATTTCTAGGACGACACTTTACCAAGATAAAATTGAATCCCCTTTTCACAGAGCAATGCTCCCAAGTTTATTTCCCCCCTTCGAAGAAGACGGGGTATATTGTTTTGCTGGATGTCGGTCGGTCTGTTGGTAGACCAGTTTGTTTCCGATCAATAACTCGTCAAGGAATTGACAAATTTGCTTGAAACTTTACTTGTGCATTGGCCATGGACAGTACATGGCCCCTATTGAAATTGCGATCACAATGTCAAAGGTCAAGGTCAATATAATATGTGTGAAAATCGTTTTCGATCAATAACTCATCAAGCATTGACCATTTGGCTTGTTACTGCACAAGTGGATTGGCCTTGCACAGAAGATGACCGCTATTGACGTTGGGGTCACTAGGTTAGAGGTCAAGGTCACTGGCACAATAAGTTTGAAAATAGTTTCGGATCAATAACTTGTCGACAAATTGACCAATTGGCTTGATACTTTCCATGTGTATTTTACTTGGACATTTGATGACCCCTATTGAAATTAGGGTCACAAGGTCATGTTCACCGTCACAGTTAGTGGGAAATTCTATTCCGATCGATAACTTGTCAATTAATAAACCAATGGCTTGATACTTTACATGTGCATTGGCCTTCGGCAGTAGATGACCCCTATTGAAATTGGGGTATCTAGGTCAAAGATCACTGTCACAATAATTGTGAAAAGGGTTTCCGATCAATAACCCGACAACGAATTGACCAATTGGCTTCATACTTCATTGGACTTGGACAGCAGAAGATGACCCCTATTGAAATCGGGGTCAAAGGTCATGGTCACTGTAACAATAAATGGGAACATTGTTTCTGATCAATAACTGGTCAACAATTTGACTGATTGGCTTGATCATTCTCATGTGCATTGGCCTCTGACAGTAGATGACCCTTATTGAAATAAGGGTCACTAGGTCAACGGTCATGGTCACTCACAATAGGTGAAAAAAAAACATTTCCGATCAATAACTCGTCAACGAATTGACGGATTGGCTTGATACTTCCTATGTGCATTGAACTTGGGCAGTAGATGACCCCTATTGAAATTAGGGTCACTTGGTCAAAGGTCACTTTCACAATCAGTTTGAAAATGGTTTCCAATCGATAATTTGTCAAAAATCTACCGATTGGCTTGATACTTCACATGTGTATTTGTCTTGGACTGTAGATGACCTCTTTTGACATTGGTGCTTGGGGGACATATCTCTGCGACAGCAAAACTCTTGTTTTTATCATGACTAAATAAGTTTTGACGAAAACTTTCTTGACCATTTCTGAAAAATGCTAATTGCATTATCAAAAGAGTATTAAATCAGGTGGATGAAATGTGTATGTACTTTTATTTCCTTTTAGTAACTTCAACCAAATGATGATCACTTTTAACCAGCAGTCAATACATAGCCAACTTTTAAAACGTATGTGAGCTGGATGTCCGTAAACCGGGATTATACAAGTGCATAAAGTATCTTCTAGATAAGTTTGTGCAGGCTGCACAGGCTAATCTGGAACTACTCTTGAATGGAATTTTTTGTTTTGTCAAAAGGTCTGTCCCATATTAGCCTGTGAACACAGTAAGAACAGTTTTGTCAGAGAACAGCTCATTGGAAAATTTTGATTATTATTTCAGGTTGTTGAGTTTGACAACAAGGGTCGAGGTGTGATCGCCACAAAGGCATTCGGGCGTGGAGATTTTGTTGTCGAATATGCTGGAGATCTTATAGATCTTAATGCCGCCAAGGAACGAGAGGAAAGATATGCCATAGACCCAACAAAGGGTTGCTACATGTACTACTTTCATTTCTTGAACAAGAAATACTGGTAAGATGTGTGTATTGCTCTTTTGAAAACATTAGGATTTTAGCTGAATGGAAGTAAAACTGTTTATTTCACTTTCTATCATTCTTATGCTCCCCCCCAAAAAAAATTGGGGGGAGCAAATAGTCGCCGCTTCGTCTGTCCGTGTGTCCGTCCGTGCACAATTTTTGTCGGGCTATTTCTCAGCAATTAATGACCGGAATTCAATAAAACTTTATGGGAAGCTTCACTACCAAGAGGAGATGTGCATATAATCAGCTGGTTCTGGTCGGATGATTTTTCACAGAGTTATGGCCCTTTGAAATTTTCCATTAACTTTACATATAAAGCATTTTTTGTCCGGGCTATTTCTCAGCAACTAATGACAACATTCAATGAAACTTTATGGGAAGCTTCACTACTAAGAGGAGATATACATATTTTCAGCCGGTTCTCGTCGGATGATTTTTAACAGAGTTATGGCCCTTTGAAATTTTCCATTGTACATATAGTGCAATTCTTGTCCGAGCTATTTCTCAGCAACTTATTACGGGAATACAATGAAACTTTATGGGAAGCTTCACTACCCACAGGAGATGTGCATATTATCAGCCGGTTATGGTCGGATGATTTTTCACATAGTTATGGCCCTTTGAAATTTTCTATAAACTGTAAATATAGTGCAATTCTTGTCTGGGCTATTTCTCCCCAACTACTGACTGGAATTCAATGAAGCTTTATAGGAAGCTTAATAACCTTGAGGAGATGCGCATGTTATTTGTGGGGTCTGGTTAGATGATTTATTTAGAGAGTTATGGCCCTTTGAAATTTTTAAGTTGCTAAACCATCCATTGTATTATTTTGTCCAAAGTTATGCCCCTCAAGACGTTTCCTTTTATCTGAATATATAGTGCAATTTTGTGCCAAAAAAAAATTTGGGGAGCATCACCTGTCTCCGAAGGTTTCTTGTTAACCAGGTTTTCAGAAGGAAAAAACTGGTTATTAGATTGGCGAATGTCGGCGGGCGGAACAAGCTTGGGCCATAACTTTGTTGTTCATTGTGAGATTTTAAATCCTTTGGCACATTTGTCCACCATCATTAGACGGTGTGTCGCGTGAAAGAATTACGTCAATATCTTCAAGGTCAAGGTCACACTTTGAGTTTTAAGGTAAAAAATGGTCATAAATGAGCTTGTCCAGGCCATAACTATGTCATTCATTTCGAGATTTTAACATCATTTGGCACATTTGTTTACCATCATTGGACGGTGTGTCACACAAAAGAATTACGTAGATATCTCAAAGGTCAAGGTCGCCACAACTAAAAATGTATTAAATTTGAAACAAGGGGGGTAACTATGAACAATCAGTAACATTTACAATGCACATTTTCAGTTTGAGTTGTCTCCCTTTATCAGATTATTTTTTTTGTCAAATTGAAAACCTGGTTTTGTGACAATTTTTCCCTTGTTTTTCATTTACTGGTACTTTGTTGCATTTATTCTGCATAGAAGTATTCTGATGTGGGGGTATCCATGCCCTAAGGAAACATGTGGTTTTGAATAAAAACCACTTCATGTTTGCAAATATTGCATAATTTGTCCAAAATAGCACAGTTTGTAGACAACCAGAATGTTACTCCCTAGTGTGTCTTTGCAGTCACCTTTCTGGCCTCCTTACTTGTGTGGGTATTAGTCATGAACTCATTTCAAGGGCCATTTCTCATCTGCCTTTTTATCCCCGCCGAAAAAAAATTCAGAGGGGATATAGTAATTGGTCCTGTCCGGCCGGCCGAAAGTTTGTCCGAAGCATAACTCCAAATCTATTCAATGGATTTAATTTAAACTTAGAATATATACAGATGGCAGCTAGGAGAAGTACAGTGACCAAGAACCATAACTCTATCTACCTTAGTTTTTGAATTATCTTCCCTTTTATATAACTAAAGTAAATTTTTGTCCGAAGCATAACTCTAAATATACTTAAGGGATTTACTTGAAACTTGAAATATAAACAGATGAAAACTAGGAGAAGTGCAGTGACAAAGAACCACAACTCTATCTACCTTAGTTTTTTAATTATCTCCCCTTTTATATAATTTTAAAGAAAATTGTTGTCTGGAGTATAACTCTCAATCTACTGAAGGGATTTACTTGAAACTTGAAATATAAACAGATGGCAAGTAGTTAAAGTACCTTAGTTTTTTAATTATCTCCCCTTTAATATAACTTTCAAGTAATTTTTTGTCGGGAGCATAACTCTAAATCTACTAAACGGATTTTCTTGAAACTTGAAATATAAACAAATCGCAACTAGTAGAAGTGCAGTGACCAAGAACCATAACTCAATCTACCTTAGTTTTTGAATTATATCCCCTTTTATATAATTTTAAAATAAATTTTTGTCCGGAGCATAACTCTAAATCTACTAAAAGGATTTACTTGAGACTTGAAATATAAACAGATGGCAAGTAGGAGAAGTGCTGTGACCAAGAACCACAACTCTATCTACCTTAGTTTTTGAATTATCTCCCCTTTTATATAATTTTAAAGTAAATTTTTGTCCGGATCATAACTCTAAATCTTTTGAAGGGATTTACTTGAAACTTGAAATATAAACAGATGGCAAGTAGGAGAAGTGCAGTGACTAAGAACCATAACTCTATCTACCTTAGTGTTTGAATTATCTCCCTTTATTTAATTTCAAAGTAAATTTTTATCCGGAGCATATTGAATTATCTCCCTTTATTTGTTTTTACAAATATTATTCTACTCTCTAAAACAAATGTTGTCATACAAGCAAACACATTTCGGCGGGGATTTGGCACTACTGTGACAAGCTCTTGTATTCAAGGGCATTTGCGATTTAATGTTATGTTAACTGCTAAGATGAGCTAAGCTCACACAGGAACAGTTAGAAGGTGACTTACTGACCTCTGTTTTATGAATTGAATACTTTCTAAAATTGCAACAAAAATCAAAACAACAATGTTAGTCCTAAAATCAATATTATTAATACAAACGTATATGAAACTGTCTCATTGTGCATGTTCAGTATTGATGCCACAGAAGAATCTGGGAAGCTGGGTCGTCTACTAAATCACAGCAAGACCAAGGGTAACTGCCACACAAAGCTAGTGGATGTGAAGGGAGACCCGTATCTTATTCTGGTGGCTTCAAGGGACATCACTGAAGGAGAGGAACTCCTGTATGATTACGGCGACAGAAGTAAAGCTGCACTAGAATCTCATCCTTGGCTAAAGGCCTAAGTCTCCTGATTTGGATGTAGTATTATTGGGGTTTTATGTGTTCTTCAGGCAGTGCAAGTTCGTTCCATTTTTACATTTCTTCAATGTATTGCTTGAAAGATATGATTTGTGTTAAAAAAAGAAACTACTGCTTAATCTTTATTGGTTTGAAGGGATATTAAGCAGGGGTTTGTGTTATACCTCAGTTCCACGTGGAGAGTTTGGTCCCTCACCAACAAATGCACAGTGATCATGTTCATTCAACAAGTTTAGAAAGAATCAAGTTTGTTGTAATTTCTTTCTTACTGGATGTTATCTATATGTCAGTTTGTGAACAGAATAAAATAAAATTCCATTATGCAAAAGCTTAAACATAAATAGCATAAATTACCACTAAACAAACTTTACAATTAAATACATGTAGATGTTGGTTTAATTTCTGAGATTTAGAAAATGATTGTGTGGGCTTTTTATAGAAATTAATCATGGCTGATTTATTAGAATATGTTATATTCTCTGAGGCTTACTGTTTTATAAAATAAATAAAAATTAAATCTAAAACACTATGCAGCATTTATTTGACAGCTTGGTCGTGTTCATAATTAATTTTGTCCAATATCACTATTGAATAAAAGAGTGGAAAATTGTATAGTATTTATATTTTGTTGAAGTGTATTATCGCTTATTTATGAACCTCCACCCCACCCTCTCAGTCTAAAAGTGGCGAGTCACATTGTGAAAATGGTTTGTGGTGGTTCATTTCATAATTCATGTTTTTCACATATCCTGATTAAAGTCTTTCATATTAAGATGTTCTCATTTGACTTGTGATCAAATTTGGCAATTTATATTTTTAAAAGATTTGTATATAGGACAATAACGGTTGGTGTCATGAAAGTTTGTAAACCTCATAATGTCATATATTTTACCTGTTTTATTAACTTATCAACTAGTCTGTAAACATATTTATGTTCTTGTTTTACATGATATGTTCGTGTTTTTTTTATGTTCCCCACCACTGTAACGGGGGACATATTGTTTTTGCCCTGTCTGTTGGTTTGTTTGTTTGCCCCAACTTTAACATTTGCCATAACTTTTGCAATATTGAAGATAGCAACTTCATATTTGGCATGCATGTGTATCTCATAGAACTGCACATTTTGAGTGGTGAAAGGTCAAGGTCAGGGTCATCCTTCAAGGTCAAAGGTCAAATATATGGGTCAAAATCGCTCATAAAATGTACACTTGCAATATTGAAGCTAGCAACTTGATATTTGGCATGCATGTGTATCTCATGGAGCTACACATTTTTGAGTGGTGAAAAGTCAAGGTCATCCTTCAAGGTCAAAGGTCATATATATGGGGACATAGTGTTTCACAAACACATTGCTTGTTTAAGGAAAATTTCAAGTACATTTTGTTTTAAAATGTAAGTTTGTTTTAAAAACATTGATGTAATTGCTTATTATTTAATAATCTGGAGCCATGATCTGTGATAGCAGACTTCCTGCATGAACGTACAGTGTCAGGGACGACGCTTTTCAATTTTAAAGAACTTCTTGTTTATAGGAAGTCTTTTTGAAACAAAAACATCTCTGCAGAGAGCGTTGTCACTTATTAGTCCTATGCGGACTAAAAACCTCGAAATTCTGAAATCGAAATCTGGCACGACACTTTAACTCTTTCAGTGCGTGAACCGAATTTTAAAGACCTTTGCAAACAGTTTGGATCCAGATGAGACGCCACATAACGTGGAGTCTCATCAGGATCCAAACTGTTTGCTGTTCTGATAGTATTCTTTGAAAAAACTCGAAGAAAATTCCAAATTTTGAAATTCAGCAGACAACATTTTAGCAGAGGACAAATTTCCCAGCATGCAAAGGGTTAAGCCCATGAATCAGCCATTCATCAAGTCCAGTTTCCCCAGAGCACGGCGCAGTTGTATGCACTTTTGTATTTTGCAGTATGTATTGTGGCCTCTGATGGTTGCTTTCGTATTAGATATGACATAAACAAGTATTGTTTACATGTTAATGTAAGAAATGATAAGAATATTATGATCACAGTTGTTTTTTTCCACTTTTTGGGAAGAAAGCCCATGATACAGCTTTATGTGTGATTCTTAATGAACTGAACAACTATTTTATGCAGTTTTCAAGATCTCTTTTGGCTTTCTTTATATACCTTTGTAAATAGTTCTCACTGTGTATATTATGTATTGTTTTAATGCAATCAATGATTTATGAATTCTATTTTTTAATTGCAAAATTGTAATATTATACAGTTTTTTTTGTCTTCGTAAGGTTGAAAAAAAAGTCATATCATTTATGGTTATTTTGTACCATGTACATAATTTGTTTCAACAATACCAATAAATTACCTGACATCTTGACACAAATTTTCCTGTTGAAAAGGTTATTTGCTTAAACCAAACTTTCATTAAATAAATATGAATATAAGTCATTTTTGTTTGTTGTGTTTATATTTTGATTTAAAAAGCTGTGATTTTATTGAGAAGAGTAAACTATGGCATAATAACCCATATCCGATATTGTCAGCATTATGGTTCTATGGCCTCTTTCACAGTCATTTCAGCGCATGTCATTTGGCAAAGTAAACTTGCCCTATATGAAAGAGATATAGAGAATACTGTTGGTATGATTGTGTACTTAAGTTCAGCCCATGAGTTGAAGAAAGGTTTACACTGCGAGGCTTGCCCTTTTATCCTACAGCTAAATGATTTTTAGCTCACCTGTAACAAAGTGACATGGTGACCTTATGTGATGTCCGATGTGCGTCCGTCCGTCAACCTTTTGTTAGACAGCAGAGATCACAGTTTTCATCCAATCTTTATGAAATTTGGTCAGAATGTTTATCTTGATGAAATCTGGGTTGGGATTGTATTTAGGTCATCTGGGGTCAAAAACTAGGTCACTAGGTCAAATCATAGAATAACCTTGTGTAGACAATAGAGGTCACAGTTTCCATCAGATCTTTATGAAATTTTGTCAGAATGTTTATCTTAATGAAAGCTGGATTGGGATTGTATTCGGGTCATCTGGGGTCAGAAACTAGGTCAAATCATAGAAAAACCTTGTGTAGACAATAGAGGGCACAGTTTCCATCAGATCTTTAAGAAATTTCGTCAGAATGTTTATCTTGATGAAAGCTGGATTGGGATTGTATGTGGGTCATCTGGGGTCAGAAACTAGGTCACTAGGTCAAAACATAGAAAAACATTGCGTAGACAATAGAGGTCATAGTTTCTGATCTTAATGAAATATGGTCAGAATGTTTATCTTGACAATATCTGATTTTGGATTGTATATGGGTCATCTGGAGTCAAAAATTAGGTCATCGGGCCAATTCTAGTAAAACCTGTAGATGAAGGTCACAGTTTTCATCACGTCTTAATGACATTTTGTCAGAATGTATAAATTGATAAAATCTGGCTTGGGATTGTATATGGTTCATCTGGTCAAATAATAGAATTTAAGTTGATGTAGCAAGGTTAGTCAGGTGAGCCATTCAGGGCCATCATAGCCCTCTTGTATGTAACAAATAATGATCCGTTGGATAAAGATAATAAAACTTCAACACATTGCCTTTATCCAACGGCTAGTACATGTACAAAGGGACTACTTCTTTGGCATCTGGTTGAAGGTCAAACGCAGTGAAGACTTGAAGGCCATTTAAGGAGTTAAAATCTATCAAGATATTTAATGAATATTTTTAGACTGACTTAAAAAAAAGAAAATGTTTATTTTCCTGTTATTTTATTAAATTGTTATCAATGACAAAAATCATAAAAATAAATAAATAAATCACTTTTACACACTGAAGTACTGTCGTCTGTTTCAATTGAACATTTAACAAGTAAAAAAAATAATCACGCGTCCCTCTCAACTTCGATGAATCTTCTCCAAATACACTCAGATTTATTGAGCAGTCTTCAATTTACAAAATTTCAACTTTTACACCAAGTGAATCCAACGATCTGTGATTACGTCTGAAATCGGTGACACAAGCAAGGATTGGCATATGCAGTGAACAGCACGATGCAGCTCATCACTCATGTCCAGCACTGTTAAGGTGCAAACATCCGAACCTAAGCCTGTTAATATTCCGAATATTAATATTCATTCTTTCCCCACCCACTTGGCATAGAATCACGTGTCCTTCTCAACTGCAATGGATTTCCTTCAAAGACACTCAGTTTTATGAAGCATTCTTCAATGTACAAAATTTCAATTTTTACACGAAGTAAATCCAACGGTCTGGGAAATTTGATCATTTTTTGTTCCAGTTCAATTCGCTGTGTATTAACACTATCATGTGTTTCATTCATGACTTCACATGATGACCTCCTTTTTGCTGGAAAATTATTTGCATATCATCAATAAGTACTTAGTATTGTATAATAAAAATGTGTATTTCAATGTTTTCGATAAGTTTGAATCGAGGCATATAATGTTTAATCTGTTCATTTTTCAGCAATTTTACGCTCAATCACTTAGAGTTAATGGGCAAGAAGATCGACAATTTTTTAGCTCACCTGAGCACAATTTACTCCTGGTGAACTTTTGTGATCCCCTTTTGTCCGTCGTGCGGCGTCAACATTTGCCTTGTAAGCACTCTAGAGGCCAAATTTATTATCCGATCTTCATGAAATTTTGTCAGAAGATTCGTATCAATGATTTCTTGCACGAGTTCGAAAATGGTCACAGTTGCTTAAAAAAAGCATGGCTGCCAGTGGGTGTTGTATTTTTCCTAGTATGGCTTTAGTAAAACCTTGTTAATACTCTAGAGGCCACATTTACTGTCTGACCTTCATGAAATTCGATCAGAAGATTTGTCCCAATGATATCTTGGAAGAGTTCGAAAATGATTCTGTTCGTTGAAAAACATGGCCGCCCAGTGGCGGGGCATTTTTACTTATACGGCTTTAGTAAAACCTTGTTAACACTCTACAGGACACATTTATTGTCTGATCATCATGAAACTTGGTCAGAAGATTCGTCCCAATTATATCTTGTACGAGTTTGAAAATGGTTCCAGTTGGTTGAAAAACATGGCCACCAGGGGGTAGAGCATTTTCCTAATACTGCTATACATGTCTATAGTAAAACATTGTTAACACTCTAGAGACCACATTTAGTGTCCGATCTTCATGAAACTTGGTCAGAAGATTTGTTCTAATGATATCTTGGACGAGTGTAAAATGATTCCAGTTGGTTGAAAAACATCTGTCGGGGCATTTTTTAACAAGTTTTGCAGAAGGAAAAAACTGGTTATTAGATTGGCGAATGTCGGCGGGCGGGCGGAACAAGCTTGTCCTGACCATAACTATGTCGTTCATGGTGAGATTTTAAAATCGTTTGGCACATTTGTTCACCATCATTGGACGGTGTGTCACGCGAATGAATTAGGTCGATATCTCCAAGGTCAAGGGCACACTCTTTTAGTTAAAAGGTAAAAAATGGCCATAAATGAGCTTGTCCGGGCCATAACTTGTCATTCATGGTGAGATTTTAAAATCATGTGGGACATTTGTTCACCATCATTGGACGGTGTGTCACGCGAAAGAGTTACGTTGATATCTCTTAAGGTCAAGGTCAAACTCTGAGTTGAAAACCTGGTTTTGTGACAATTTTGTCCCTTGTCCTCATATGGCTATAGTTAAACCTTGTTAAAACCATAGAGACAAAATTAATGATCCGATCTTCATGAAACTTGGTCAGAACTTAATGTCCTTATGACATTTAGGATAATTAATAAATGGTTCAGGTCTGTTGAAAAATATGGCCACCTGAGGGTGCCGCATTTTTTCTAATATGGCTATAGTAAAACCTTGTTAACACTCTAGAGGCCACATTTATTGTGGTATATTCATAAAACTTAGAAGATTTTTTGTCTAATGATCTTGGACGAGTTCAAAAATGGTTTTGGTGGATTGAAAAACATAGCCGCCAGGGGGCGGGGCATTTTTCCTTATATGGATATAGTAAAAACTTATTAACACTCTTTAAGTCACAGTTATTGTCCAATCTTCATGAAACTTGGTCAGAACATTTGTTCGCATAATATCTTGAACGAGTTTTTAAATGTTTCAAGTTGCTTAAAAAACATGGCGGCAACGGGGCAGGGCATTTGTCCTTCTAGGGCTATATATTACTATAGTAAAACCTTGGTAACACTCTAGGGACCGCATTTATTATCTGATGGTAATGAAACTTGTTCAGATCATATTTTAATGATATCGTGAATCAGTTCGAAAATAGCTCCGTTCTGTGGAAAAACATGGCCGCCAGGGGTCGAGGAATTTATCCTAAATTGGCTGTAGTAAAACCTTGTTAGAACTCCAAAAGTTACAGTTTTAGTTCACTCTTCATGAAACATTGTCAGAACATTTGATCTAATGATATCTCGGGGCTGCACTGATCAGGTCAATTCCTTTTTATCTCAGGTGAGCGACTTTGGGTCTTGCAGGCCCTCTTGTTATATTCATATACGAGTAAAAATGTTCAAAAACTTAAAAGTACAACCCTCGTTTTTACGCCCCCGGTAGGGTGGCATTTAGCAGTTGAACTTTCCGTCAGTCAGTGTGTCAGTCTGTCCGTGTGTCTTAAAACTTAAATGGCCATAACTTTTTCAATATTGAACATAGCAACTTGATATTTGGCATACATGTTCATCTCATGGAGCTGCGCATTTTGAGTGGTGAAAGGTCAAGGTCATTCTTTAAGGTGAAATATATGGCGTCTGTCCGTCAGTCCGAAAACTTAAACATTGGCCATACCTTTTTCAATATTCAAGATAGCAACTTGATATTTGGCATGCATGTGTATCTCATAGAGCTGCACATTTTGAGTATTGAAAGGTGAAGGTCAATGTCATCCTTCAAGGTCAAATGTCAAATATATGGCGTCTGTCCGTCCGAAAACTTTAACATTGGCCACCATTTTTTCAATATTGAAGATAGCAACTTGATATTTGGCATGCATGTGTATCTTTTGGAGCTGCACATTTGGAAAGGTGAAAGGTCAATGTCATCCTTCAATGTCAAATATTTGAAATCTGTCTGTCCGTCCGAAACTTTAACTTTCGCCATAACTTTGTTATGCCCCTGAAGGGTGGCATATAGGTTTTTAACTGTCCGTCCACCCGTCCGAAAACTTGAACATTGCCCATAACTTGCAATATTGAAGATAGCAACTTGATATTTGGCATGCATGCATATCTCATGGAGCTGCACATTTTGAGTGGTGAAAGGTAAAGGTCATTCTTCAAGGTTAAGGTCAAAGGTCAAATTTGTGTTGTGTTGTGTTGAAAGGTCAAGGTCATCATTCAAGGTCAAAGTTCAAATTTTGCAATAATGAAAATAGCAACTTGATATTTGGCATTCATGCATATCTCATGGAGCTGCACATTTTGAGTGGTGAAAGGTCAAGGTCATCCTTCAAGGTTAAGGTCAAAGGTCAAATTTTGCAGTATTGAAGATAGCAACTCGATATTTTGCATGCATGCGTATCTCATGGAGCTGCACATTTTGAGTGGTAAAAGGTCAAGGTCATCCTTTATGGTCAAAGGTCAAATATATGGGTCAAAATTAAAAGAAATCCACTCAACCATCCCATTTTATTTCAAAATACGAACGAAAATCTTAAACCTGTTTTTGCGATCAAAATATCTGATAGTTCTATCGAATATGGTCAATGAGTAACGTCCACATCTCATCATGCCAATTTTCATTGCCTCAGCCGATGGCTTGAGCATAATTTTATTTTCGCAGCCGATGTCATGACCATCTAATAAGTAACCACGGCCGTTGTCTTGAGCCGTTTTTCCAACCCCACTCGAATTTAAAAGTTGATAAAAATGTTGTGTGTTCTTGTGGGATGCTGTAATTTGGAATAACCGGAGAGAAATAATTAAATATTACATTAAAATGTTGCTCATATTTATCTTTGGTCTAAATACTGTGTAGTTAGAGTTTGACAGAGAGAGAGGTGAATTTTGTTTGATTTTTGACCATATTTTAACGGATTTCTTTCAAAGTAAGCAGCTAGGAAGGTAAGGATTACGTTCCCAAAGTCATTCTTACTGAAACTCTCAGAGAACACACGCAAATCTGCTCAATTTAATACGTAAAATATAAAAAAATAGGAAAATGCTTACACTCCGCTTTTACCCGACATGTATACAGTACCGCAGCCGAAGCATGAACCACAGACGATGCGTTAGTCGATTGCACGGTGTAATGACAAGCTGGGTAAAACTGCTACGCCGCAAAAGCGCATTAGGGCTCTATTCCCATGTTTAGGTCAGAGTTGTTGACACCGTGTGAACTGTTAGGGTAACAAGTAATGCATTAACAACAAAGTACGGATCAACAGGGATGTCTTTATAGCTACCTTATTTATTTTTCATCAATTAACTTATTCTATATTTAGAATTTGTATATGGTGTCAAAAATCAAAAGTTTTGTACAGGGAATTTCCATAATGAACTTGTATTCTTAGTAAGATAGATATTCGATATTGCAACAATACGCATTTAATATGAAGGTGATTGCAAATTGTCTTTATATTCAGTTCTCATTACCATTTTCATCATACTTTCTATGCTCTCTGAACGTCAAAAAAGGACCCGTGCTGTAAGACACACTCTTTATACATTTGAATGGCTTGTGTTGATTTAAAACTTGCGATTAATTAAAAAAAAATGAGTTGCGGCTTAAATTATTCAATAGTGAACAATTTCAGTGCTTTCAGCGCTTTGATTATTAACTGTTATAAGACAGACGTTAAAATACGATCAATACTACGGGTAATTGCATACTCACAACTGAATTAAGTTTCTATCAAAGTTGAATAAGTATTCTTTTTCCTTACACAAACCTTTCATTTATAACAACATCAACCGTATGATATGCTTGCTTGTTGATAAACCTGTACAAAGAACCATCATTATGCAGTTATTGTAGTCCTTTCATGCGAATGACCAGGCAAACTGTTAATACAGCTACAGCTCCTATAAACACTGTAAAAAAACAAAAGAGGACAGAACCTCAAAGCAAAACCCACATGGCATGACTCGCCAATCTGTCATTTAAAAATTACCACGAAGAACATAATTGTAAGTCGTATTGCTGTTTGTCTTATGTTACAAGCACGCACTTAAAACGTTTAACATCAACACTATTTTAGCATGCATTAGCATCAAGACATAACAAATCTGGCTTCCAATTGATAAAATATTCTTAGAGTTCTCATGCAGGTTCAAGGAGAAATGTCACAGAAATATAAATGATTGTAATTGCGTTGTAAACGCAATGTAGATAACGGTAACTTTACAAAGTCAAACTATATTTCCCGAGTTTTAACAGGTATCAAGAAAAATAACTCAAATTTTGGGCTCCACGCAAAACTATCGTAACTCCATTTTTTTTTCCAGAAAATAACATGTTTGCTTTTGTTCATGGTATTGGAATGATATACAAAGGGTAAGTCGCCCTTGAGTCGGAAGGTTAACGGTAGATTACAATTTTATAATAACAAGCTCATCCATCAAAGCTGGGACTCAGCTGGTGCTGCCTTCTGCTACCACATCGTATTGTAACGTGTTCGTCGTTTCTTCGGGATATATACGGTGGCTCCAAACACCAGTGGTATGTTTCAACACACAGCTTTTCCTGGGGCTTTCCTTAGCCGTTTGATAAGTTAATCAACTGCCTCAATTTAGACTGGAATCAATGAATATTTACACTATAAATGATTTATAATTTTTGTATCATTGGTATGATGAACGTTTAATCACTTTACAAGCCGGTTTTATATGCCATGTGTGGCTTGGGTTGACTTGGGTTGACTTCATTGTGTCACACCGGTCTTACTGACCTGTGTGAATGCGCGCTAAGCATTGTGGGAAACGGACTTTTTTCCAACATGGCGTTGGTAAACATAATAAACACGGAAGTAAAAAATTGTAATTAATTATTATCAAAAACAGGCCCCATCAAACCGGGCTAGCTGTAATATATATTTGGATGCAGTTTGTGTTTCAAAAGGAGCCACTTTTCATGTCAGTCTATTGTTTGTAAGAATCACTAAACACGTAACTTAGACTAACTAAACACGTTGCAAGACTGTATCTTCGAAATAGTAAATAAATCTTAATCATAAATAAATATTTAAAATAAAACACCTGCTGAAATTTGAGAACGTAAACAATTTAAAATCAACACTGTGAACATTACAATGAATCTTGCATGTAGGCCTAATGTGCGAGAGGATTAATCAGGGATAAAATAAATGGAGTCACGTAAATAATACGTAAAAACTACTGGGAATATTTAGAATCTGTCATTTTTACTGGTGATGCTGAAAACAACAAAAACAAAAAATTCTACTCATACATAAAACATAAACAAAATAAAAACTGTGGCATAGCCCCGATTAAAAGTGATGGAATAACGTATACTGACGCCAAACAAAAAGCAAACATCCTTAATAAACAATTTGAATCCGTATTCTCCAAGCCTGAACCAATGAATCTAAGACACCAAGCTGAAATTAATCTCATAAAATCTGGAAAGCACCCAACAACTTCAAGCAAAATGGATAACATAAACATTACCCTACCCGGCGTAGAAAAATTGTTAAAAGATCTAAATCGAAATAAGGCCTCTGGCCCAGACGAAATATCACCTCGTCTCATGAAAGAACTTCACCATGAAATAGCGCCATACTTGACAAAAATCTTTTGTGCATCACTTGACACTGGCTCCGTCCCACTAGACTGGAGGTCTGCACAGGTTGCCCCAATATTTAAAAAGGGTGCTAAGTGTCAAGCATGCAATTATCGACCCATCTCCCTCACTTGTATATCCTCAAAATTAATGGAACACATCATTGTATCAAACCTCATGACTTATTTTGACACTAACGATCTTCTTAATCCATTCCAACACGGATTCCGTTCTAAACATAGCTGTGAAACACAATTAGTCTCCTTCTCTCAAGAAATTTATGATTACCTAGAAGCTGGTAAACAAACTGACCTAATAGTAATGGATTTTAGTAAAGCTTTTGATAAAGTAGACCACAAACTCTTAGTATTCAAACTTCTCAAACTTGGTGTAAACAGCAACACTACTTCTTGGATTTCTTCTTTCCTAAAACATCGAACACAAACTGTAGTGGTTGAAGGCCAAAAATCAAACTCAGCCCCAGTCATGTCAGGTGTACCCTAAGGGTCCGTACTGGGGCCCTACTTATTTCTGGCCTACATTAACGACCTTCCAGACTCCTTCAAAAGTAGTGCAGACTGCACAGGCTAATCTTGGATGACAATTTACGCACATGCATTTTGCCCAGTTTTCTCAGAACGTGACCACATATTTCTGACTAAAATGGTAAAAAATAAAATAACATGTTCTTTCTATTTTGTCTTAGATTGTTTTTTTATTTGAATAATACACTTATACAGAGTATTAATGATCATGTATTTCTTTAAGTAAACGGTTCCACTGACTTGTACCCTAAATCCCTTGCAATAAACTCTGAACTTGACCGTTTCACGGCCACACGCTTCATGTGCATGACATACATGTATGCTGTCTAATGTTAACAAGACAAAATCATTCAGTCAATACATTTTAATGACCAGAAAACATCTTTAAATATATTGCCAATAAATATTAACAGACATTGTACGCAATTTGTTAACTCATGTCAATAACAGAATGGTACATAACACATGTATTCCATTGATTTTTGCAGCAATTACAAAATATGTCTCATGAAGGTGTCACTACCACATACAACTGCCTGAAATAACAATAGTATTGTATGCAAATGCTCAAAATTTGTAAATTGGTCCCCTAAGGTTGCTTAGGGCTGCACACACCCCAATTATTTCATCCATGTGTGAACAAAAAGAAATCTGAATTTCATTCGATAAAATTCTAAAAGTCTTAAGTCTTCTAATAACTTGCTCAATAAGTATTCGTTTGTTTGCAATTCGTTTAGTTTTCTCAACACAAGCAGTACTCATCTGCGACTGTCCTCTTTTACCAGGAGGTACATATAAACGTATTGAGCGGTTTTCACACTCATCGCGAATGTTGAAGCCTTTATCCGACATAACCATGCTGTTCACTGGTAACTGGTCCAGAAAACCACAGTCAATTGTAATGGCTTTATCTGTTGCTCTGCCTAGATACACAGGTGAGACATTTATGATACAACTATTGGGAGCACAGGCTACAAGAAATTTCAATGTGTTGTGGTGCTTGTAATCGCTCCATGTTTGCGTTTGTAAAAAAAAAGATCCTTCGGCGTTTCAATAAAAAGTTCTGTGCAATCGATTATTGAATGTAAATCTGGTAACACTCGGAAACGCTGATGTTTTGTAGCAATTAAAGCATCTTGCTCAGGGATGTAAACCAATGATCTAAGCACCAAGTATGATGCACGAAGCCATGCAAAAAATATCCGTGAGAATAATGCCTCGGATATACCAAAACGTTTTGCGAAGTCCTTATTTAAAGTCCCAAGTCTAAATTTCATCAAACTCAACAGAAATTCACTTTTTGAACTTAGTTTCTGTTCAGGTCCAGATCGAGTCTTTTCAGAAAATGTTCTTACATTTTTTATCACGGAAACAACACCGTTCCACCGCCTGTTTACTAAAGGTGATATAAACTTATGAAATTTGCTGAATATGTTCCAACTTTTAATACCAGTGTAGAAATTCACATCATCATCTGTTTGCAGTATTTTCTCTGATAGATTTCCTTTCAACATCCTATTTTCTCGTTTCAAATTTTCATTTTCCTCTGTTAGTTTTGTAATGATCTGGCATTTTTCATTAACCGTAAGAAGAAGCCCTAAAATCATGGACAACAAAGTGAAAATCCAAGGAACTGTTCTTAGTGGCTGAGGTAGCATGTCTACATCTGGATCTGGAATTTAAATTGTGACGAGATCTGAATCACGCTTATCCGCACCACTATATCCCAAATGCAAGGATGGATATGGGTTCTGGAGGGTCGGCTTGCCCTAGACAAAATGTTTTGAACATATCCGGCTGTCCTTGGAGGGTGACCAAAGCTTGGTACCATCACGTCGACCCACCAACTGTTTCCATTTTTCTCTCTCATTCGGCTTCTTAAACTTGGTTGGGAATGGGAACAGCCTGAAATAATGACAGAAACATATTCAATCACATGCAGGGTTTAAAGGTCTTCCTTTATGTACATGTCAGCTAGCATACATGTATGAAAACTAATTTTGGGGACATTTTTCACACAGTTACCTAGAGTTAAATAGAGGAGGACGTCATGGTATCTTGGACATTTGACACTTTCATATATTTATTTAGTAGATACTGAAAATGCTGAATGTGCTAATTGCAACATCAAAGACGAGCAGGTGAGATTTTTACAGCTTTATTTTTCTTGACATAATATTGTATGTTTTCCGTTTAATTTATACATTAATTTATAATATATGGCGCTCAATTGTAGCTCGGCTGTTTTCGGGGAAAACCCTAGGTATTGTCATTGACAGCTCGTCTTCAGACGTCCGCGTTGTGCTTAAACCTTTACATCGGCTCTAAAATCAAAGTGCTTCCACCTATAACATTGAAACCTCACATGTATATGCACATTGATGATTTCTACACACCACACCCATTTTGGGGTCACTTGGTCAAAGTCATAACCTCTAAAAAAAATTAAAAAAAATTTCATTTATTCAAAACTGCACGACAGCCTATCTTGGCACCCATTATGTGGTGCTCTTGTTTATATATAATTTTAAAAATGTATTAATAACCAGAATAGTTGATGCATGTATATATAAAAAGATACAGCCATGAACAGTGTGTTTTAATTTTTAATAAATATGCTTTGATTGCGTATATGCAAAACAATGAAGTCCATATATTGTTAACTGATTTTTAAAATGTTGAATGCCACACCTTACGTACCAGTCCGTTTATGTACCGACACTTTGTGTACCACTATCTGACACTTTATGTACCATATTTATAATATATAGAGATAACTCATTTAATATGAATGTGTGTTATTGATGAAATGTATTTTGTGTGATAGTTTTTATGAGTTTAGACTTATATATTGGCCATAGATTTTATTTTTTGTCAGATTGTCTAAGTGTCACTGAGTGTCTTAGTTTAATTTATTAGCCCAAGTACATGTAGTACTTAATAAATGATTTATTAGTCTTACCTGAAATTGAAGTAAATTATAAAAATTCATTTGTCTCTTATCTTATCCTGACTAAGAATTATAAAGTCTAAAATGTTTGTATTATATTGTATAATTGAAATGTGATACTTTAAAGAGAAGAGAGAATGACCTTAATGTTCAAACTGTAAAAAAATCAAATTATTTCGTTCTTTAGACTTTTAATCATGTTTAAAGAATGACCTTAATTTATTAGGAGTGCTATGAATGAATGGACAATAACACCTATATTTTATATAGGTGGTACGTAAAATTTCAAAGTACTGGTAGTACATAAAAGGTCTGGTACATGTACATAAGGTGTTACACCCTAAAATGTTCATGGTATCAGTGTTTCAATAATGTAGTGTTTCTCATTTTGTATTGCTTAGGTTGTTTTGTTTCAAGTTTGCATTTATTTTAAAGCATTTTCAGTCATTTTGTGAATTCCATGTTTTTTGTAATAAGGTGAATTATGTTGCACATGGCGTCAAATATTAATTCATGGTCGCTATGGTGTAGAGAATGTTGTCCACTGGGCGTGGGTTCGATCCATACTCTGGGAGAGTTCTCATTGTCGTCTCCATGGACGACAAGTACTGGTGTACCAAGTAGTAGAAGTAGTAGTAGTAGTGGTGGTGGTTGTGGTGGTGGTGGTGGTGGTGGTGGTGGTGGTAGTAGTAGTAGTAGTAGTAGTAGTAGTAGTAGTAGTAGTAGTAGTAGTAGTAGTAGTAGTAGTAGTAGAAGTAGTAGTAGTAGTAGTAGTAGAAGTAGTAGTAGTAGTAGTAGTAGTAGTAGTAGTAGTAGTAGTAGTAGTAGTAGTAGTAGTAGTAGTAGAAGTAGTAGAAGTAGTAGTAGTAGTAGTAGTAGTAGTAGAAGTAGTAGTAGTAGTAGTAGTAGTAGTAGTAGTAGTAGTAGTAGTAGTAGTGGTAGTAGTAGTGGTAGTAGTAGAAGTAATATCAGTAGTAGTATATGTAGTAGTCATAGCTGTTGTTCTTGTTGTAGTAGTAGATAATTAATTAATAAGTAGTAGTAGTAGTAAGAGTTGTAATGGTTGTGTTTGTATTTGTATTGAATTCTGATCATACAACATAATGATGCTGCTGCTAACGATGATGATGATGAATACGATAATGTTGCTGCTGATTGTGATGATGATTATATGATGTGACTTATACAATTTGTGAGGTTCAAACACAAAACCTGTTGGATAATAAAACTTCTCATTTTATGACAAAAGAGCTATATTGTAGAGTAAAAAATAAGTATAAAATTCCCTAATAGGAAAGCTACCATTAAAGGACCATGTGGGCTTCATCAAAAGCAATGCATGAAACAGTTATATCTCTTTCAAATGCACTCAATATTGCTGTTCCAATTGATATGCTCAGAAATGCTTCTGGATGGGCATACACCAATGAGTACTTTCCTTCAATTATTTCTTCTAAAGACACATTAACAACACTGTCGCCCTTAGCAGGAATTCCGGACGCCCCCCCCCCCCAAAATGTTCCCTCCCCAGACATTTCCCCCCATTTTAGTTTTAGTGCTTACATCCCCCCACGCGACAATAAATTTATAATGGTTTGGTTGAAGTATAATCTTGATTTATTATCAAAATGATTATTTATTATTATGTAATCTTATGTTATTAACTTTTTATATGAAGCAGCTTGTTTTTTGTTTTCTTTGGATTAATAATTCATTATTTTTGTTAAACTGTTTAAGGAGTGCATGTTAATCATTAGTAAGTGCATGTTGGTGTACTAGATGAATACTAGAGGAATACATGGGATATTCTCAAAATCTTACACATGTTGTTTTTAATATAATTAAATAGGATCAATTGATGAATTAATTCAGTTTGAGTAAACTTGGGCTGGGTTGTGGAGCTATAGTTAACTTATTTGTTGTTATACAATTAAATAGGGTACTATGTAACGGTAAAAAAAAATGCATTCATACGCATATAATCCAATTATTGGATGTCACTGATATTTTCAATTTTACTAGTAGCTAATTAAGACTAATTAGAACAGAATGGGACTTTCCTTGCAAAGTATTTCATTATTAATAATATAATAATATAATAAGCTAATGTAATCAAAACATATTGATATTTTAATAATTTAACTCAATGATATAAATAATATTTAAATTTTCCCCAAAAAACTAGGGCAGGTACATAGGAAGGATTTTTTCTTGAAAATCAACAGTGTTTTCAGTGTAAACAAGGGCTGTTTGTAAAACATGCATGCCCCCCATATGGGCTGTCCGTTGTACTGGCAGCCATTGTGTGAATACGTTTTTTGTCACTGCGAGTCACGATCAATGTACCTATGAAGTGTCATGATCCTAGGCAAACGCGTTCTTGAAATATCATCCGAAAATCATTTTACTATTTCGGGTCACCGTGACCTTTACCTTTGACCTTGTGACCTCAAAATCAATAGGGGTCATCTGCGAGTCATGATCAATCTACCTATGAAGTTTCATGATCCTAGGCATTTGCGTTCTTGAGTTATCATCCGAAAATCATTTTACTATTTCGTGTCACCGTGACCTTGACCTTTGACCTAGTGACCTGAAAATCAATAGGGGTCATCTGCGAGTCATGATCAATCTACCTATGAAGTTTCATGATCCTAGGCATATGCGTTCTTGAATTATCATCCGAAAATCATTTTACTATTTCGGGTCACCGTGACCTTGACCTTTGACCTAGTGACCTCAAAATCAATCGGGGTCATCTGCGAGTCATGATCAATGTACCTATGAAGTTTCATGATCCTAGGCCCAAGCGTTCTTAAGTTATCATCCGGAAGCCACCTGGTGGACGGACCGACAGACAGACCGACCGACAGACCGACATGAGCAAAGCAATATACCCCCTCTTCTTCGAAGGGGGGCATAAAAAATATTTGTAATATTTTGGCATAAATATTTGTAAAGCTTCTTATGAGTTTGAACTTAAGTTTTACATTTTATGACCTGCAACATATTCTATGCTGCTTTATTTTACTATGGTAAGTCATTAAAGTGTTATTTATTTTTCAACTATATAATGTGCTAATCTCATATAATGAATTACTAACCCATTTAAAGATGACACCTGATCTAAATTCATTATTACAATAGTTATAATTGTTTTATTGTAACATACTATTCCACTAAAAATGACCATTATAGAACATCAATGCTGTGCTTTTACTAAATTTTTCATTGATCTCAATTATTTAAAGAAAAAAATCAGGAACTTATTAAAAAAATTATAATTAGGGTGTCAAAATTTAACAAACTGAACAAGTCAATTTGAACTTCTCTTGCAATCCAAATGGAGCCACTTGAAATATCAAATTGTTCCCATACTAGTCGGCAATATAGCTATGACATTGCGTCTATTCAAAACATGCATCAGACACACCTTCTGAAACGTTTTAAGCGGTTTCGAAAACGCTATTTCATTGCAAACTTTCGTCAATAAAGGATACATGTTTGTTATACAACCGAAAGTGAAAGTACAGTTTAAAAAAATGAATAAAGATCGAAATTGTTGAAAACTAACGAAAATTTTAATTGATACTAACATAAGACCGTAAGACTGAACAAAATAATACTTAACTTTTAAATCATAACATGAATGTTTACTTATAAAGCAAATTATTCATTCATCCGCGGACTTCTTTGTGTCGTAGTCATAAATGCCTCCAAATGGAGGTGTGTGATGCGTCTAAGTATAGAGGTGACAATAACGTAGTGACGTCACCATCTATGTATAGAATGTGGTTGACTTGGGTGTCTTGGGTTAGCTTGGGTTGACTAGGGTCAACTTGGGTTGGCTTAGGTCGACTTGGGTCGTCTTGAGTTGAATTGGGTCGACTTGAGTTGACTTGGGTCGTCTTGAGTTGACTTGGGTCGACTTTAGTTGACTTGGGTCGACTTGGGTCGTCTTGACCTATATTAACGTGTCTGCAGAGTGTCCAATTTATGCGTTATGCAAGGAGGACACTCGGTCAGTGTTGTATAAGCGACAATAAGAAGCTTGACAGACTCAGTCTGACCTACAAAACCTAACACGTGCACTAACTGGAATGAAAACTGTTGACCCGGGCTTATATACGAGCCTCTAGGCTACCAAGCAAGCTATGGCATGTTGTGCGCAAAGTTGCCAGGTTCACCTCCACTCGAAAGTATCCAAAGTCACAGAGATGTCCCTTGCTCAGGCTGACCTGAGAGACCAGAAACGTGCACTGACTTATATTACCAAAATAGACCTGTGCCCGGACTAGTATGAGTCTCAAGCTTACCCAGCAAGCTATGGTATGTTATGCGCAAAGTTGCTTGGGTCACCCCTACTCAATAGGCATTCAAACTTACAGATACTTTCAATGGTATTTGATCTCTAATTACTATAACGTATATAACGTTGTGTTCTGTTCGACGATCGAACGCAGACTGCTCGCTCCTGTGTGTGTGTGAATGTCAGAGTTTATTTACAGGTCTCGCTGCGTCTTCACGACAGCCTTATGTGCGGACCTGCCCCTGTGACCTGTCAGGGGAAAATATTTTAATTTTGAACCAAAGTAGGTCAAATTTACCCCAACTGCTCGGGTTTTCGCCAAAGGTTTATTATTATTACTATTTTTAATACAAATACACCAGTGCACAGTGGCCAATGAGACCTTATCGTTCACTGGTATAAAATTAAAAAAAAATTAAAAAACAGGAGGAGAATTATATTACAATTATAAAAAACGTTAATCATAGTAGACCCGTTATAATATAAAATAGATAAATGATTAGGAATATCTTTCGTTTAGTGTGCAAATTTTGTCCTATTATAACCATAATTAGTATTGTTAGCATCATCATCATTAACCTCAACTTCATAATCATCACTAACATTAACATAACCATCATTCTCATCATAACCATTATTATTATCATTATTATAATTATTATGATTTATGATTTGTTGTTTATAGTTTGTTTACGAAATTGAGTGTGATAAAATAGGGTTCTCCGCCCCAGGAGAGGTATTAGTGGGGGATCGAGCAGGATACAGGAAACGCCCCACTTCCAGAGGCGTTCCTGGTTCTTTAAAGTGCCCGGTGTAGAGCACCGATACACTGCACCCCCGTTTAACGTCCCTCGCGGAAGACATGTGAGTCAGTTAGGTTAGGATTAACAGTATTAGTAAAACAATTTAAACACACACACACTAATAACCAGATAAATGACCAGTGAGTGAAAATCTAGCATATTGCAGAGTAGGTATACAGCTTCTTTCCTAATTTAGACTGTTTCCTCGTCGCCCATATATATCAGATATCATGCACTATAAACCAGATAATATGAAGAATATAAGAGAGAATGGGATTAACAAGAGAAAAAACGCCACCGTTGGTTTGGTTTGGTTTGGTTTGCATTCATGGGGGAATTAGAATTTCCTAACTTATTCATTTAACACTCTTGTCATATAACGGGCTCTGTTTAAACTACACAACGGGAAAGCATAATCTACACTACAGTAGGGAAAACAACAATAAAAACCGTCACCATTCTTTTTTTGGTTATGATGGGTGGGTCATTTCAACAGAGCCAGAGTGCACGGACAAGTTGGTATTTCGCCAGGCGCGCCCTACTAGCCCTGCCGACGCGCTCCACCCAACATGTTTTGATAGTGTGGATATGGGAAAAGTTTACTTGTCATATTTATTTACAACATTATTTACAACTATAGGGGTTGCACTGTGAGTAAATGCGATTTGCCCACGCGCACACTTAATATCTTCCGACACTGCGTGGTTACACCTCGCGGTTACACCCTGTGAGGGGGTGACTAAGGCCAGGTGCAGTCCGAGCTGGCCCGGAAGAGAGGACCGTTAACACTCGTTGAACGGCCCGTCGTCCGTGCCCGCCCGGGGACCCCCTTCAAGGCCATAGTCCATGGTATTGAATTCATTGCTGTAAATGCCTACGTCAGTAAACGCGATGTATTTCGATGTATGTGATTTAATTAGTATATTTATATTTTATCGAGGTACCCCGTGTCTCGCAAAAAATTCAAAACATGTTGTCTTACAATAGAGCCGATCCCGCTCGGCGGCATTAGCAGTAGACCGCAATCAATCACAGTATTTTTTTGTACGCTGCTAGTACCCCTGCACTTAATGCTAGGCGTTGTACAGTATATGCCGGACATACAAAAAAGAGGTGTTCGAACGTATTTGGAATGTTACATTGCGGGCAGTTGATAGGTTTGTAATAGTCCCCATGCAGTCGTGACACCCGCAAACTCAGGCGTGTGTATGCTCTATCTTCCCGTTTAATGGGGCTGTAGATGTTGATCTTATGACTAGGGTTATTAAATAGCGGGAAATCATGATCTGCACAGTAAATTGACCATCGGTGGTCCTGTTCGTTATAAGCTTTCTGATAAATGATTGCGATCAGTTCGCGTGCGCTATAGAGTAGGTTTGAAGGTAGACCCTCATGTGATCGTACCTTAGCGAGTTGGTCAGCATGCTCGTTTCCCAAAATACCTACGTGACTCGGAATACAAAGAAATTTAATTGAGATGTTTTTAGTTGTTAATTTAGAAATTTTCTTTAACACTGAATATATTAAGTCTGGTCGCGTTCTGGATGTACCTGCTTTTAACGCTTGCAAAGCGCTGAGTGAATCAGATATAATTACGTAATTAAATAGTTCATGCGTTTCTAATTCGTTCAGCCAAGTTAGCGCGCTGTTTATTATGGCTAATTCACATGTAAATATAGTCAGGTGTTGTGTATTTTACTTTACTGTGGTGGATGACAGCAGTTTGAGTGTTATATACTACATATGCGGCGCCGGCTAATTTGTGTTCGTCATTTTTGCTTCCATCGGTATATATTTGGATGTAATTAGAGTAGTTATTTGTTATGTGAGTTTGGGCTATGAATTGCATCAGACCAGAAAGCCAGTGGTATAAAATAATAGAAAAATTCAAAATTTTGAATAAACCGTTACCGGGCGCTTTTAATACTGTTACAAATGAAAATTCATTTTAAATTCTTTTTTTTTTGGACAAAATTTGATATAAAATACATTTGATATATTTTGGTACCAAGGGTAAAGTGTTAATTACCAAGTCCCAAATCATGTTAAATAAAAACACTAATTTTTGCAAACTGCAGAGATAAAAATGTCCGACTTAAGGCCAAAACTGAATCAAGGGCGATTTTCCCGACGCATCATTAATATCATCGTTTTTAGTTGTTCGCGTAGCGAACAGCTAATGTCGTTGACGAAAATTTCAAGTCAGTTCATTGTTATCTACGGAAAGCCTACTACCCGCCACATCTGCCGCATCTGCCGTATCCGCGCGAGAAAGAGTTGTATAATTTATGCAAGAGGTTTGAGTTCTTCAACTATATTCATTCACAAATGTAAAAATTATGTGAATATCGTGTTAAATGGAATATTTTTGAACGGAGCTTATATAGAAAATAATCAATAAACAATGTTTGTATTATGCGTGTCGCGGAAGAGATTGTTTATGATTGATTCAAATAGTCCACTATCTTCTGCGCCTTAATGCCGTTGTACAGGTCATTCATAATCTGAGGCTATTAATAGATTCGAGAAAACAACGCAATAGTATAAGGTTACGCTTGTTTATAATCTCAATTTATAAAATGTTGAACATGACAATCCCAGAAATCGATTACTCCGGTATTACCGCCCCTCGCGCCGCCATCTTGGTACTGAAGAACAATGCAAGGACCTATATGTTTGTATAGGTCCCTGAACAATAAAACGAAGTGACGCAATTTTATTAAATATATTTGAAGATTTAGATGGTTTCTGTTATCGATACAATAATCATATAACAGTTCGTTTTTTTTTTAAATAAATATTGTTATCAGGTCCATCTGCATTGTTTAACAGTCATAAAACCGACAAAGATCTACGTCTCTGATAAAACTCAGCATGAATTAGGTCTTTACTGGCGTCGCACTGAAGTGCGGCGACTAGTATGTAATACGTTTTTTTTTCATTTATGGGAGGAGAAGTTATTTTACGGATCAATGCATATATTTTTGTTGTCAGAATATCTTGCATAGTGGTGATTTTTTGTGTAAATTAGTGTAAATAAGTACTGCATTTGTGCCTACTACAACATTTATTGCCAATAATGCAAAGCTAATTCTTTTAATTAATAACTGATCACAGGGACTGGGCAATTATAAAAGATCACAGGGACTGGGCAAATACGCGAACCGGTGAAACTTTCTGGTTTTGTATAAAAACAAAACTTCTTTGTTCCACTATCCTAGTAACCACCTAGTTACTAATAAAGGCGCTATGGGGCGCGAAGCGCGACACGTATTATTTATTGTTATAATGAGTCTTGATAAAGATAGCAGCCGCTTATCAATGAGGAGCACCGTCACAGCACCCCAATCTCATTACTATCAAGTCATCATACAGGTTTTTTTTAAGAACCACATATAGAAGGCCACAGGCCTGAACCGTATCTTGCCAGTGGTATGGACCCTTTGGTATGGACCTTTAACCCCGCTGACTATCCAGCGTTTAAACTTCCGGGTTTACATTTAAACCGACTATTAATAGCTTATAATATCTTAGTTAGAAGGTGATTTTTCAAGCCGTTCCGTAGTGTAGTGGTTACACGCTCGCTTCACGTGTGAGAGGCCCAAGGTACGAGCCCCAGTAGAATCAAATTATTTTATTTGTGTTCTATTTTAACCTTTTGTTTTGATGTAGACATTTTAGTTTAAATGAATATGCTGTTTTATTGTAACCTTTTTTTGTTTTTATTATGCCCATGAAATATATGTGTGAGAGGGTGGGGGGTTCGTAAACACATTAAAACTTTTATAGTGTTTTCATATCAATGAGTACTCAACCCCTATCGTAAATGAGCAACGTAAGAATCACCTCCCCTTGAAGTTGAGAAAAATATGAAATTACGCTTACAAGATAAAGCAGAACCTACACAGTTCTGTTCCATTAATGAAAACTGCACACGGATGCCAGTAAAAAAAAGGAAACCAATGTAAATAAAATGAACTATGAAATATTTCGGGGTTTCAACACAAAATCATAGATAATGGTTATTTGGGGGTTATAACACAGAATCATTGTAGATAATGGTTATTTGGGGGTTATAACACAAAATCATAGATAATGGTTATACCAGTTTCTTTTTCTATTTTGTTTAAAATAATCGGCCAACATAATAATATTTACAGTAGAAAAAAAATCGTTCCATGTAATTTTATTTAGTATATTTTACACTGAAATTCCCGACGCCCTTTGATGCTTTGCATCAATACTTAACTTGTTGTCATTTGACATGTTCTTAGAAGGTGACGCACAGTATCTTATCTTAATAACAGCATTTACACATGTGGAGATATATGGTGTCACAGATATACCAATTAACACTTTTAATCCACCATTGGGACATCGTCTCCAACTGAGGGAATTTTCGCTTATAAATATCCAATGGACTAGTACATTTAAAATCACAAAAATATTTTCAGGCTAGAGATTTTTGTTTGAAATAAAATATATTAATAAAAAATATCAAAGTTTTAGACTTTACCATATACTAAAGCATATACTTTTTAATAAGGGAAGTTTGCCACTACATGAAATCTTACAGAGTTTCGCTTATAAATACTTCCGGACAAATTTTAGTTAAAAGCACACATTTTATTTCGGCTATAGCTTTTACATTACGTTAAAAATGATACTTTAATAAAAAGTATTATTAAAAAATTAATAAATCTTAAGAAAAACAAAGATATGTACTATTCAATAAAAACCCGTCTGTCTCGGTATTGAATCATATACATGTTCTAAATGAGTATATCTGGAACTATATACCTTTTTATAAATAATTAATAATGTTTTAATCAAAGGCTGATATCTGATTTTCAAAGAAATTGTATATCTCGGTCATAATTACATAATAACAGATTGTTTGAATACAGAATCCGTAAATACTATGCTTAATAAGTTTACGGATACAGTGAGAAGTATAGCAGATCCTTTGTTTGCCAAACAATGTTATTTTAAACAAGATGTTCGTTTCAGTACGTCACCTGTACATGAAAATAATTGGTTTGATCCAGTTTGTAACACAGCTCGCAATAGTTATTTGCATGCCCTTAGTCAGTTCAATTTAGATAAGTCGCAAGAAGTTTTTATGTGAACGTAAAAAGCATTATAAAGGTATTATTCGTAAAAAGAAAAACGCAAGTTACAAAAAGAAAATGAATGAGTTTGAGGATCTTAGAAGGAATAAAACTGATTTTTGGAAACACTTTAGAACAAAAACAAAAAAATAAATCTGGAAATAGAAAAAACCTTTGGATGCTTTTCGAGACTATTTACTATAGAGGAAATGTTTTTAATTTTGAAAATGATGAATCTGAGTTTTTTTATGAACATAATAATTTTGATTTGCCGAATAACGTTCATCCGGAGCTAGGTAGACCTATCTCTGTCGAAGAAATTGTTAAAGCCGTTAAACTACTTAAGGCGAACAAAGCCTATGGACTTGATAATTTGTTGAATAAATACTTTATAGAATCGATTGACATTATAGCGTTGCCTTTGAGTGATATGTTCAATAAGATAATAGACTCTGGACAGTCGGTATTATTGTTCTATTACACAAAAAGGGCTCCGAGTCAGATGTAAACAACTACAGAGGTATTACACTTTACAGATCTCCAATACACTTTACATATCTCCAATACCCTTTACATATCTCCAAAACACTTAACATATCTCCAATACACTTTACGTATCTCCAATACACGCTACATATATCCAATACTCTTTACATATCTCCAATACACTTTACATATCTCCAATACACTTAACATATCTCCAATACAATTTGCATATCTCCAATACCCTTTACATACCTCCAATACCCTTTACAGATCTCCAATACCCTTTGCATATCTCCAATACCGTTAACAGATATCCATAACCCTTTACAGATCTCCAATACACTTGACAGATCTCCAATACCCTTTACATATCTCTAATACACTTTACAGATCTCCAATACTCTTTCAGATCTCCAATACACTTTACATATCTCCAATACACTTTACATATCGAAAGGACATACTCGAAGCGTAATACAAGGATTCCGCTCGTGATTACATTTTCGCTCGCACTGCCCAAAATCGGCCGTATTACCCGCCGACACCTACACACGCTGCACACGTCTGATCGAATGAAGGAAGTGTTCCCTGAGCCCCCATTATTAGCCTTCAGAATGTATTGCAACCTGCAAGACATCCTAGTACACAAGAAACACAATAGGATGTTCTTCCAGAAACCCAACATGACGGCGGACTACTTCATAGATTACAGCGGCAAAAAGTACAGCGTGAGAAACAATGTGTTATGCAAATCATCCAATGTTGTGTACGCGGTCAACTGTCGGCGCTGTTGCAGGTACATGTATGTGTATGTGGGAGAGACCAGCGGAACTCTATACCAGCGACATCTGTTAAATCTGTCGCGTATTCGCACACAGCACAGTGACCCAGTACCTGAACATTTCCATACAGACGGACACTCCATGGATGATTTCCGAATAATGGGACTTGAAAAACCAGCGGGTCGGACGAGTACCGCAAGACCATTGAGCAATTGTGGAAAGCAAAATAAGACAATCCGACCATATGGCATCAACGTACAGGAACATTGTGTACACACCGGTCTTACTGAACTGTGTACTAACGCGAAGGAATTGTGGGTAGCACTTCTTTTACGTGTGAAAAGTGCAAGCGGAAGTAGGTCAGGTAATCGTGCTTCTGATAATCAGTCTTAATAGAGATTCAAAATCACATTTAAACATAATTAAATAACATTTCTTTAAACAACATTCCGTTTTAAACACACATACTTATTAACATTTTCATTCCTACGCAGAACTACTTAGGCGGAAGCATAATTCCCCAAAACAGGGGAATGTGATGCGTCTTAGTATAGAGGTGACAATAACGTAGTGACGTCACCATCTATGTATAGAATGCGCACAGGAAAATACATTCATAAAAGGGCGCGAAAACGACATTGACGCCGGATATGCGCGACGTCATATCCGTATATAATGTAACATCTTGAAATAAAAAATGGCCGCTGATGCAGACCGTGAGGTCGAAAGCTTCGGTATAAAATAAATAGTTTTTGTGTAGATATATATATTCTCTAAAACCACAAGGGTCAGGGCTTTATGATATATGATGCGTCTAGTTGTCTTCTACCTAGGGTGGTGCGGTGGTCGAGTGGTAACACTCTGGTCTACCATTCCAGAGGTCCCCGGTTCAAATCCCGGCCGGGGCACTGGAAATTTCAGAAATGCTCTAAGTGTTTCCCACCCAACTAGAGATGTACTGGTATGAAACCCAGGTAATTCTCGCGTGTATCGGTGCTATACACTGAGCACGTAAAAGAACCAAGGTATCTATTCGCAAAGAGCTAGGGTATCGCACCCGGATTCCTTGTATCCCAATACTGTCTCTTCTGCTTGCTGTCTCTTCAGCAAAACCAAAGGACCCCATTGGAAATAAGTGCTTGCACTTTCATGGGTTATCCTTGACCGCAAGGTCAAAAATAAATACATTACATTACCTAGTTTGCTTAAATCATGCCCCTGTTGTCAAAACTGGCCACCACGTCCCGGAGGTCACATGATTTATATAGACATATATAGTAAATAACTGTGAAAATCTTCCATGAAACGATACAGGTCAGGCGTTAAATTTTTGGTGTGGGCTTCTAGAAAGTTCGTTCAAATAATGCCACTGGGGTCAAAATTGGCAAAAAGGTTTGGTATTTGACATGTAACATTGTATGGTGGTTCTTTACCAAGTTGAGGTAAAAACTGGCATTGCTCAACTTAAAAAAACAACAACTTTTTTGAAGTTTTGTTTGTGACCCAAGAATGAAGGTTTTAATGTTTGGTGTGAAATATTGTTGTGTGGTCCTCACCAATATAGCTTTAAATAACGACCCTTGGGTCAGTTTTTGGCCTGACTTATTTTCCTTATACCTATGTATTGAAAAGATCTGAAACCACAAAGCCCAGTTGTTTGTAACATCTTATAAGGGTCCTCTGCTTAGTTTGTTCGAGTTATGCCTGTCGGGTCAAATTTTGATAATTTGTATAGACTATATACTAGGTAGATATTCCAAAATCTTTTCTGAAATTCCATGGTTTAAAATTTGGTGTGTATCATTGTATACGTTTCCTCTACTTATTTTGTTCAAATCATGTCCATAGAGTAGAAACTAACCATGTCCGATGTATCACATGATTTATATAGACTTATATAGTATATACATTAAAAAATCATTTTTTTTACTACACAAGGGTTATGTTTTTAATACTTTAGCGAAATAATGTGGGGGTACTGTAGTATCGTATCATGTTATGAGTATTGATCTAAGGAAAGTAATTCAGTTATACTATTACAAGGATTATTGTTAGAGTTGCATTCCCGGGTATGAACATGTGTATAGAAGGCGCTAATTAAAATATGGAAACCTTCAATAGTGTCTGGTCATAATTTGATAGTCATAATAATCCAAGTTATCAGCTTCTAGCCGGGTTCGACACTACATAATTTTGGCGACGAGTGAAAAACGGAACCTTCGGATACGAAATGGCAGCAGCTGGAATTTCTGAAATTGCGATAATTTCGTATTTCGACATTGGATCAGATCGGTCTACATTGGGATTTCGATGGACAAGATGGCTGCGATCGTTCGATCTGTATGCAGATGGAAAAGGTATTGCAAGTAATGTACAACAGAAAGCCATGCTACTTTACAGTTCAGGACTCGAAGTGCAATATTTTAAACGTTGAAATGCCCTGATCCAGGACAACATGAGACTGTTTAATCTTTGTGTAAACGAGTGTTGACTGACTATTTGACACCAAAAGTAAACGATGCATTTGAGTGATCCAAGATACGTGGACTAACTCAAACATCTGATGAGTCAGAAGACGCATATGTAACGCGACTGAAACAGAAAGCTGTGTACTGTAACTTTATGGATGTTGATGAAAGTATTCGTGATCAGTTGATTGAAAAGTGTTCATCACAGAGACTGAGACGAAAGCTTCCGGAAAAGGATAATCCATCGCTTACACAGTGCATAAAGTGGCATTGTCGTTAGAGAATTCAGTTAGCCAATCTAACCTAATGTCGGGAACAGTCAACAAAAAACGGCATGAATCGCGAAAACGTGTTAACAATCACCCTAGAAATCGAAATGTGAAGGTTATGTGCTATGCATGTGGTCGGTACGGACACATGAAAAGTGACAGAAATTGTCCGGCAAAAGGAAGGAAATGCTGGAAGTGCAAAAAGGAAGGACATTTTGAAAAATGCTGTAAATCAAAATGTTTGTGAAGCCTAAACACAGATTAGGAAAAGTGAGGATTGTTAAATGTGAAGAATCCCCACCAGACTCAGAGGACAGTTATGTGTTCACGGTAACGAGGAGGAATAAAGCTTCAGGAGCTATTTATGTCAATATAGGAGGCATTGAAAGATCTGTTATTGTCGATTCGGGAGCGTCGTGCAACGTCATTGACCGGGAACCCTGGGAAAACTTAAACAAACAGAAGGGAAATGTAAGACATTTTTAACAACAAAGAGAGTTTATGCATATGGTAGTGCAACACCGCTTACAGTTGCGGTTGGATTTTTAACGCAAGTGTCGGTTGGGGACAAATGCGTGGATGCAGAGTTTATTGTTGTTGAGGTTCATGGACAAGCCTTGCTAGGCAGACAGACCTCAATTGGCTTGGAAATGTTGGTTATAAATCACCCCAGTGTAAACAGTGTGAACGCGGGCATTGATAAGTCGTCCATACAAACTAAATTTCCAAAGTGCTTTGATGGATTGGGAAAACTGAAGAATTATCATTTACATGTTGAAATTGATGAACATTTTCAACCAGTTATGCAAGGATTACGACGTGTTCCGTATAATATGCGTGATAAAGTTAAGAAGAAGATCGAATAATTTGTTTCCATGGACATTATTGAACAGGTGAAAGGTACACGTAAATTGATGAGCCCTATTATGGTTGTACCGAAATCAAATGGAGATGTAAGATTGTGTGTGGAAATGAGACGAGCCAATGAAGCAGTGATAAGGGAAAGATACCCTATTCCTGCATCAGAGGACATTCTTCAGGACTTAAATAAGTCAACAGTGTTTTCAAAGCTGGACATCCGCATGGCGTACCATCAAATTGAGTTAGATGAAGTCAAGAGAGATTACTACACACAAAGGCATGTACATATATAAAAGACTGCTATTCGGAATAAGTTGTGCACCGACAATGTACAATAAGGTGATGGCACATGTTCTGAGTGGACTCGATGGTGTGAGCAAAATCTTTGATGACATTGTGGTTCATGGACAAATGGAAGAAAAATATAATGAACGTTTAGAAGCTTTGCTGAAGAGATTGCAAGATAAGATTGCAGAACATTTCTGAAATCAAAAGGTTCCTTGGACTTGTGAACTCCAGTGCTCGATTCATTCCGAACATGGCTACTGTTAGGGAACCACTTACAAAGTTAACAAGAAAAAAAATGCACAATTTGTCTGGGGAAAAGAACAGTCGGAAGCATTCAATAAACTTAAAGAAAGCTTGTCTGAAACTAGTAGTTGGGATACTTCGATTGGAACAGAAAAACAGAAGTAATTTGTGATGCTGGTCCAGTTGGATTGGGTTGTATTTTAGTACAAGAAGATGAACATGGAGATCACATGTTATTATGTATACGAGCAGAGGACTAAACAGAATTGAGCACAAATACTCGCAAACAGAAAAAGAAGCTCTTTCTATTGTATGGGCATGCGAACGACTACATATGTACTTGGTGGGAACAGAATTCACACTAGTGACTGATCACAAGCCTCTACAATTCATGTTTTAACCTAGATCCAAGCCGTGTGCTAGAGTAGAAAGGTGGGTGTTACGTTTACAACCGTATCGATATACAGTGAAACATATACCGGGAACCTGTAACTTCCGGAAAGTTCTACCTTGGAAGACCTGGATTTTCTTCAGACGGAGGAATATCTGAACAACATCGCAAGTGAAACAACACCCGTTGCTTTGTCTACAGGGGAAATTGAGAACGTTTCTCAAAGTGATCCAGAACAGAAACAAGTACGCAAAATTCTAGTGTCTTGTCGATGACATGAACTCACTAATAAACGTTATCTGCCCATCCGCCATGAATTTTCTTCGCTAGGTTTTCTAGTGTTACGTGGAACGGATATTATGGTACCAACATAGCTACGAAGTCATATTCTGGAACTAGGCCATGAAGGACATCCGGGAATGGTTGTTATGAAACAAAGATTGAGACCGAAAGTATTGTGGCCTGGAATGGACAAAGACATTGAAAACTGTTGTAAAGTGTGTTATGGTTGTCAGCTTGTTTCTCCGGTTGGGAAACCGCAGCCCATGATAAGAAGAGAAATGCCAACAAAGCCGTGGGAGCCCCTATGTGCTGATTTTCTAGGACCTTCAGGAGAAAACTTATTTGTAGTTGACTACTATTCCAGGTGGAAGGAAATATGCATTATCAAAACAGTGACTTCGGAGAAAGTAATTCAGTGCCTGAAAAGCATCTTTGCGGTACACGGACTACCGTTATCCATACAAACTGATAGTGCCGAGTTCAATAACTGTTTGAACAATTTGAATATTGAACATAGAAACACACCACCGTTTTGGCCGCAAGCCAATGGATAAGTAGAAGTGCAGAACAAGGGTATTATGAAGCGCATTCGAATTTCTCATGCTGAGAACAGCAACCGGAAAGAAGATCTTCAAACATATCTGATGGTGTACAGATCAACACCACATTCTTCAACAGGCGTTTCTCAAGCTGAACTATTGTTTAAAGGGAAAATTCGAAACAAATGACCAGAGATCTACGATTATTTATCAAACGAGTATGAATTAAGAGATCGCGACAACAAGCGAAAAGGGAAAGGAAAGTTGTATGGTGATCAACGACGACAGGTACGAGATTCAGAGATCAAGAACGGGGATGTTGTGTAAGTGAAACAGAAGAAGAAAAATAAATGATCTACAGTGTTTAATCCAAAACCAGTGTAAGTTGTTGAAAAAGGGGAAATAATGTTGTTCTTGAATCTAGTGATGGGGCCAGATATTCAATAAATGTGTCTCATGCTAAGAAATTTAATCAGTCGAAATCTGACGACCCCAAGTTTAGTGAAAATCCTGAGTTTAGTGAAAATTCTCAGTTTAGTGAAAATTCTCAGTTCAGTGCAAATTCTCAGATAAGTGAAAATGGTCAGCTTGGTGGGAGTCTAGAGTTGGATCCTGCTGTTCCAGAAACTGCAGGTGGTCCAGAGGAGAGAGGATTTCCAGATAGCTTACCGTCTCTAAGGCAGGCGAAAAAACACTTGATCCTGTGGTAAGGCAGAGACGCGAGATAAAACTTCCATCAAGATTCACAGACTTTGTCATCATTAAATAAGCAGTATCATGAATACTATATAGACTGTTATTTTGTATTAATGATTTAATCAATCAGTATTATAGCTGTTTATTCTGTATCAAAACTTCATGTATTAACTTGTGTACAGACATACACACAAAATAGCATGTATTTTGTTTCAAAGTAGATAAGTTGGCTTAACTTTGTACCATATATCCAAGTATTAATTATATGTGTATTCAAATATGCAGAGCTCCAGATAAGGGTCGTATTTTCGTAATAACGAATTATTTTCAAGTCCGTTACGTATTTATTTTAAAATCTTGTCGTACCATTAAGAATTACAAAATCAAGTTACGAATATTATTTTTACATCGGTTCGTATCGATTTTTATTGAGTTCTTTTCGCGTATTAAAGATCTTTGCGGTGCTTATATAGAATGGCATTCGGGTTCATTGTGTCACACCGGTATTACGTGATAATAGCTCTGAATATGGCTAGTTAATAGTTGATATTGCATGGACCTGAATATTATGCATATTCCACACATTCATGTGTAAATTTAGTAAATTGTGAACAACAGTGATATTAATATTTGGAACTTATTTCAACAATGAAGAGTTAAAAGTACAATATTGTCAGTATTTACTATGATTTAGTAGAAAACGACGTGTTATAGTGAGTAAATGGTATTTCTTAAGATATAAGTTAAAGAATGACTGTATGGTTTCAATAAGAACAAAGGTTAATTGATTTATACAATGTTGATGTACATATGTTTTAAATGGTGCAATGTTAAATTGATAAAATTGAAGGATTTCCAAATCCTATGACATGTCAGAAAAAAAAAACTCTTGCAAACGTTTTATTTTAAATTTAAATGTGCAGACTATCAATGGGAACATACTATTGTGTTGAACATTAATATTACCATTTGAAAATAAACTTTGTTAAAAAAATTCTTTTTAAGTTTACATAATTCTGGGAAGTTTATAATTCACTTGAGGAGGAAATGTAGTATCGTATCATGTTTAATATGAATATTGATCTAAGAAAAGTAATTCAGTTATACTTTTACACGGATGATTGTTAGAGTTGCATTCCTTGATACATGTGTATAGAGGGCGCTAATTAAAATATGGAAACATTCAATGGTGTTTCGTTGTAATTTGATAGTCATAATATCAAAGTAATCGGCCTCGAGCCGTACGTAATTTTCAAATCAAGCCCCGGTTAAAATTGGCATAATCCTTGAAGTAACTAATTTTATTTATATTTAAAATATATAGTAAAATCTTTTTTTGTTGCATTAATGCCTCAGATCATATTAAATCTGTGTCATACACAGTAAAAAGGAACATTCATAACCCAAACATCACCAAATCTGCACTAAACAAAGCAGTTTCTACATGTCTCAGGTAAACAACTTTTTTCCCTCTTGTGTACTTAAAATATTTGAAACTTCAAACTTGTATTTGAGATCAGCATGCAAGGCCTCTGATCTAAGCCCATAACTCTGACTTGGGTTCAGCATAATTATGCTCCTTATTGTACTGAGGTTTGCTGCAAAAACTCGTATCTTGAGCTGACATTCAGACGTAGCATTGTGTAATCTTTAGGGAGAGCTAGATAAAAGTCAAAGTCATTGTTTCTAAACATAGATAAAGTGTGTGCACTCAATAACTAGAGTTATGATTTGGACTTTGTGCACATATTTTTGTGAAGGTATCTTATAGGCTGATCTAGAAAGGTATTGCATCTGGGGCAGTTTTGGGTAGATTTAACTCAATAGTGTGCAGTGATATCCTAAGTTACACAGGTTGAATTCGAGATTTTGCAAGTTTACCTAAACTTGTGTACCATTCAGGGTACTGATATAAAAATGTTTCAACACAGTTGATAAAACCAGTTGCAACTGTTATACACATGAATAAATCATTAAAGGTGAATAAGACAATTTGTAACTTCCAATTACAAAAGCAACCTTTTAACTTAATACATGTCTGAAGTTGGTTTATCTTATCCTTCTGTAGTATCAGCAGCATGATAACTGTTTGCAAGGTCTTTTTGCAATTTGACGATGGACTATGTCCTTCAGTGTCAATTTAAAGTGTGTCGATACTGGATACAAGCCTGTAGTTTGCAAGTTTGTAAAGCCTGAAGAGATTGAGGTTAAGGAAATGTGTTCATATAATTATTCAGAACTGTGTTTGTCTTCATACTACACATTCTGGTGTCAATAACACTCATTCTATTCATATAAGGAGTCAAAATTATAGTTAATACAAAGCTTCTTAATCACAGGAAAGTTTACAATTCTTAAAAATGGCGACTTCTTTTGATAATGTTCAGAAAAAATCAGATTTAGTGAAAGATTATGTTTGTAGCGCTTGCGAAAGTACAGATATTGAAAAAAGTGCTGATTATTTTTGTGAAAAATGTATGACGTTTTTTTGCGGAAATTGCATCCATCAACATGATCAATTATTTAAAAACCATTCCAAATATGGAAGAGAAGAAACAAATAAATGGCCTCTCTCAAAGAAAATGGAGGATTTGCTTCTGAAATGTGATGTCCACCACAAAAAACTGAAAATGTTTTGCGAGAACCACAGTCAGCTTTGCTGCTCTGATTGCCTTCCACGGAATCACAGGTAGATGACACACAGTCATATAATTAATTGAAAGTTATTAAAGTCATAGAAAGTCACATTTGTAGTAAAATCTTCATGAAACTTTATCAGAATATTATGTCTAATTATAGCACGGCTAAGTTTGAAAATGTTTGTTGTTCGTAAAACAACGTGGTCGGCCGGGGACGGGGCAGATATCCTTATATGGCTTTATTGAAACCTTGTGAACAGCATAGAAGCTAAATTTTTAGTTCAATCTTCGTGAAACTTGGTCAGAACATTTAGTATAATGATAGCTCGGTCAAGTTCGAAAATGGTTTTGGTTCGTCGAAAAACATGCGCAACAGGGGGCGGTGCAATTTTTCTTATATGGCTTTAATGAAACATTGCCCACTCTATAGAAGTCACACGTTTAGTCCAACCTTCATGAAACTTGGTCAGAACATTTGTTCTAATTATAGCTCGGCTGAGTTTCAAACGGTTTCGGTTCATCAAAAAAACATGGCCATCAGGGGTCGGGGCAGTTTTCCTTATATGGCAATAGTGAGATCTTATAAACTCTCTAGAAGTGACATTTTGTAATCAAATCTTAATTAAATAAGGTCAGAATATTGGTTATAATGATAGCCCGGCTAAATTCGAAAATTGATATGGTTCTTCAAACAACGTGGCCGCTTGGGGCGAGGCAGATTTCCTTATATGGCGATAGTGAAACCCTGTGAACACTCTAGAAGTCACATGTTTAGCCCAATCTTCGTACTTGGTCAGACAATTTTGTATATTGACAGCGTGACCGATCGCGAAGATGGTTGTGGTTAAAAAAAAACATGGCCGTCGGGGGGCGGGGCGGTTTTCCTTATATTGAAACATTGTGAACACTCTAGAAGTCACTTTTTGGTCAAATCTTCGTTAAACTTGGTCATAATATTTGTTCTAATGATAGCTCGGCCGAATCGGAAAATAGTTGTATTTCATTAAAAAACTTGACCGACAGGGGGCGGGACAGTTTTTCTTCTGTGGCTATAGTGAAACCGTGTGCACTCTCTAGAAGTCACATTTTAGTCCAGTCTTCATGAAACATGGTAAAAAAAATGTTCTTATGATAGCTCGGCAAAGTTCGAAATTAGTTGTGGTTCGTAAAGAAATTTTGCCGACAGGGGTCGTGCAGTATTCCAAATATTGCTATAATAAAACCTTGTGAACACTCTAACAGTCACATTTTAGTACATTCTTCATGAAACTTGGTCAGAACGTCTTACAAAATGATAGCTCGGCCGATATTAAAAATTGTTGTCGTTCGTCGAAAAACATGGCCGCCAGATCGCGAGGCAGTTTTCATTCAATGGCTATAATCAAACCTTGTGAACACTCTAATATCACATTTTAAGTCCAATCTTCATGAAATTAGGTCAGAGCATGTTTACATAATGATAGATCGGCCGAGATCGAAAATGGTTGTGGTTTGTCGAAACACATGGCCGCCAGGTGGCGGGGCAGGTTTCCTAATATGGCTTCAGTGAAATCTCGTGAACACTCTAGAAATCGCATTTTAGTCCAATCTCCATGAAACCTGGTCCGAAATTATTTTCTAATGATCCGTCGGCTGTTTGAAAAAAAAACTGGTCTTTTGAAAAACATGGCCGCTAGAGGCGGGGCAGTTCTTGTTAACGCTTTTTAACGTGTATTTCCAATGTTAATGAAACGTGGTCAGAGCATTTATCCCAATGAAAACTCGTCTGAGTTTGAAACCGTCACGTGCGGTCAAAAACTAAGTCACAAGGTCAAATTTAATAAACTCTTGTTAAAACTCTAGAAGTAGCAGATTTTTCCAATCTTCCTGAAACTTGGTCAAACCTTTTGTTCTTATAATACATACGTTGAGTTCGAAAATAAAATTGTGCATAATTTTTGTTTCAGAATGAACTTTTATCATTCTTAACTCCACCTTCTCGGAATATTTTACTTTCTTTAGGTTTTGATTGAGAGCCTTAGGGTCCATGGCCCTCTTGTTTGATTTTTAGGCCAAGTTTGAAACATATGCTCTCAATGTTTGTAAATGTTCTATTTTGCCTTGATAATTTAGGTCAAAATGGTTCTTGTTTTCTATTGCTCCATGTTTATTTTTCAGAGAGTGCAATTATGTTGCAATTTCTGAGGCTCCAATTTCTGGGTTATTCGAAAAGCTGTCATTGGATATGCAACAGTTGTCAATCAATCTTCGGACTATTCTTGATCAACTTAAAATGTTTGAGAGTACACGAGAGGCCATCATTCAGTCCGTGGAGGAATCATGTAGTGAAAAACTGCAAGAAATTCGAGACATGCGTAAACAATTAAATGCTACTTTGGATAAGCTAGAAAATGCAACATTGAAAGAACTGGATGAAATAAGGTCCACGCTGCAAGCCTCTCTCAAGAGAGACATTGAAAACTGTAGCAAACTGAAAGATGAACTGCATCAACTGGGTGGAGCTATATTTAGCCTGAGTGAAAAGAGCAAGAAAGAAATTGAGTTCATAGCCAGCATGAAATGTCGGGAAAAAATACAAGAGTCTGAGACATATCTGAAGGAAACCCCTGTGAAAGGTCTGAGTTCAATACAATTACAGTCAGACATTGACATTGAGAAGTATCTTTCTAATAAGTGCGGCCTAGGGAGGATTGTAGTAATGAATCCAAAACAGGTGTTGACAGTGAAAAGGAAGTCCGAGTATAATGTGAACACATCGAGTGACACAGATTTGTCTTGTTTCATCACAGGTATTTGCAGCTTGCATAACGACCATTTCATTGTTGTTGATAACAAAACTAAAAGAGTTCAGCTTTTTGACCAGCAGTTCAAAGTAGTCAAACACTGTGATGTGTCTGATCGCCCAAGGGACATTTGCCAGATTACATCCAGTGAGGTTGCTGTGACTGTTGGAAATGGTGTGCAGTTAATCTCTGTAGATGTGAAAAAGGGGCATGTTAGGACTGAGAGGATGTTTCGGTTACCGTATTGTGCGGTAAGTATTGCCAACCATCAGGAAGCGTTGTATATCACGTCAGGCACTGCTCTGTACCACTACACCCTGACTGGGACACTTGTGAAAATGCTTTATTCGGATACAGGAGCTGTTGATAGAGGTAAATGTATTGCAAAAATAATTAAAACATGTAAATACATGTATTTACCAATATTCTAACATAACAGAAGATTTATTAAAAACACTTATGCACTATTATGATTTTTTTTTATAAATAGAAGTGTTAATGTATTTAATTCTAATTTACTTTTATCGGGTTAATGTTTTGCAGTGTTTATGTGTGCAATTAGTCCAGCTGGGGACAGGATCTATGTCACCAACACCAACCAGCACAAGCTCATCACACTGGCAATGGATGGCACCCTGATATCCGCATTCACTGACCCCGAACTACAAGAACCTTGGGGTGTTCATGTTACACCAGCCGGTCAGGTTTTGGTCTGTGGAAGTAAATCCCAAACTGTCATACAGGTGAATCGTCGGGGAAGAAAGAAGCTAGCAACTCTGGTTTCAAAGAAAGATGGACTTAGATTCCCAACGTCTATCTGCGTCAACAAAAATATTGACCAGATCACTGTGGGACAAAACAACAACAAAATCATTGTTATGGAACTCCAATAAATCTTTTTGTTAAATATAAATGTATACAATGCCAGATGGGCTAGCTCCAGTAGCTCTACCTGTTGAATATAATATATAAAATCCTCGTTATCAAATTGGAGTATGGCGGGCGGACGAGTGGGCAATTGGGTGAGCGGTGTAAACACAGGTACTTTCCGGTTAATAATTTAAGGTTGCATTGACCAATCTTGATAAAACTTCACATAAATCAAGCTCACGTGTTGACATAGCTTGGGATTGTACTTGGGTGTGTCTGGTCAAGGCCAAGGTTGTTTTTACTAAAAAACACAACAGTTTGCGCTTCATAACTTGAATTTGGAAAGATACATTGAACATATTTGTTTTGTGTATGCAGCTTAAATGAAGACCTAGCTTGGGATTTATTTTGGGGCCAGCTGGGTTAAGGTTAAGAATACTGTTACTTAAAACAACGGTAATCAGGTGATTTCCGGTCAATAAATTGCGTTGCGTTGACACATCTTAAGGAAACAGCAAGCTAACATGGAACATTTACATAAATCGTGTTAGATAATGGTCAAGGCCAATGTGACTAAACGTTAAGAAACTTCATAACCTCAATAACCTCAGATTCGATATAGGTATGTAAAGATGGAGGTATTGCACTGAAATTGTGTGTGTAGGTTGCAGGGCTTAAATTAAACAGAATCGCTTACTTTTGCGAGTGGGTTATTTTGGAAGCTTACATGCAGACATAGCTTGTGATTTCATTTGGAACCAGTTAGATCAATATCAATGTTTCACTTATTGTCACAGTCACAGAAAACTGGTATCGCCTCTATAACTTGAGTTTGGATGGAGGTATTGTGCAAAATTGTGTGTAGTTATCTTTAATGCTGACCTAGCTTAAGGATTGCTGAATTATTTTAATGACGTTTATATCTTAAACGTTGCAATCTTAGTATCGGTATGATACCATGTTTACTTTCCTGCAATGTTTGTGTATCGTTAGCTTCCGGAATAAGTATGGGTTTGCAATGGGGCCTGTGGGATCAATGCTAATTTTACTAAAATAGAAATACAGTTTTCACATAAGTTCAGCCTGTTTTTTTATGTTTGTCAACCGTCAACTTCATTTAGTAAAACCTACCGATTCACTAAAACACAAAAACGTGTTTCCAAAAACCAATCAATCACACACGAACAAAAGTTCCATAAAACTTGTGTTATGTCAAAGCTAAGCCGTAGAAATTTAAGAATGAAGGGCAACCACTTACAAAAACGGTTAAATAACAATAATACTTTTGTTTGCAAATCCATTTCTCTTCAAATAAGTTATAAAATATTGAAAGAAATTTATAACCGTTAAATTGTTATGTTATCTGAAATAAGAACCAATACTCCAAGTGATAAGGTGCCCTTTCCTGATACATTTAAGCTGTTATCAAACTGTTTTGGCTGACATAGCCCAAATCAGTGGCGCAGCTGACGGTTAACAAAATAATAAAATAGAATGGCCAAACTTGCGTTTCGTTTTTGTTATTGTTTTGTAATTTTGTTTTAATGTAGCTTACGTCCGCACGTTTGGTTGGATTTCATTTGGGGCAAAGGTTACAGTTACTTAAAGTAGAAATATTGTTTCCTCTCAAAAGCGTTAGTTTGAATGGAGGTAATGTGATGAAATGTGGTTTATATATAGTGTATTTGCTTACTTTGCTTGCACATTTAATGGAATGAGTTAGTTTGTAAGCAGACGAATATGTAGTTTCTTTGCATGGTCACATGTATTGTTATACTTTATAAAGTTTCATCTTAACGTTTACACATACTATGTAACTAATAATGTTATTCAACTGTATATATGTTTTGTGGTCATTATATCAGGTGAGTTTTATACTCTGTAACTCCAATATAACGCTTAATATTTGTAAAATATTTTTTATGCCCCCCTTCGAAGAAGAGGGGGTATATTGCTTTGCTCATGTCGGTCTGTCGGTCGGTCTGTCTGTCGGTCCGTCCACCAGGTGGCTTCCGGATGATAACTTAAGAACGCTTGGGCCTAGGATCATGAAACTTCATAGGTACATTGATCATGACTCGCAGATGACCCCTATTGATTTTGAGGTCACTAGGTCAAAGGTCAAGGTCACGGTGATCCAAAATAGTAAAATGGTTTCCGGATGATAACTCAAGAACGCTTAGGCCTAGAATCATGAAACTTAATAGGTAGATTGATCATGACTCGCAGATAACCCCTGTTGATTTTCCGGTCACTAGGTCAAAGATCAAGGTCACAGTGACCCGAAATAGTAAAATGGTTTCCGGATGATAACTCAAGAACGCTTATGCCTAGGATCATGAAACTTTGTAGGTAGATTGATCATGACTGGCAGATGACCCCTATCGATTTTCAGGTCACTAGGTCAAAGGTCAAGGTCACAGTGACAAAAAACATATTCACACAATGGCTGTCACTACAACGGAGAGCCCATATGGGGGGCATGCATGTTTTACAAACAGCCCTTGTTTGCTTTTTGTGTCTTAAATATATTACATCTTGGAATTAAAGTGTTTGTTTTGTTAAATCTGCTTCTAGTTTACTACAAAAAGACTACTGTTTAGTTGCTTCCGGGTACTATTTGCTCCAAACATTGACTGATATAACAATTTTATGTTGAACTTATATACGAACAATAAATCAGGCATCATTATATCAATTTAGTGACATGGTAAATGCATAAAAAATAACACCGTATTGATAAATGAATATTTATGTATATTTACCAGCGGCGGGGGATGACCGCTATTTGTATCACTTTTCTTACATACATATGGACATTCATCTGAAACTCGAAATTGTTCTGCGCGCGTCATCTATTTTCTTGATGCAAAATCCTAGACCACTTGAGCAGCATAGACACTTTGACAAAACTAAGTATGTAAAAACACTCAGTACCTAGACCACTGTGTCGTGATCATTTTTAGTAAGACAGTGTAATTCTAAACAGTAGCAGCCTGCTTGTTTAGTTAATAAATTAAGATGATTTCCTGTTTCTTGTGTAATTTATAAATTGGCTGTAAGTTGTTGATCCATGGTAAATGTTTTACAAAACAAAATTGTAAGATATCGTTTTGAAAAAAAACTTTATGCTGCGCTGTATTATACTTGTTTTTTGTGCATGCATTGAATAGTTTATGATGCATAAGTCATTGATTCCACAGTTTTTTCAGAAGATAACATCACTTTATACGTACATGCACGTTAATATTCTTGTAAGTTAATGACAGTATGCTTTAGTATTTCTTAATGTGTTACTATTCTTATACGTGCAAATAAGTGATGTTTATTGTTTTGTATCGCCGTACATTACCATATTCCCTTTTTATATATGAACTGAATATGCTAACATCATTTACATGCTTCTTCTAGCAAATAAATATAAATAAGTTCAGATTACCACTGATACATCTATGTTTGCTTCATATGTAATAAGAATGTTTAAATAAAACATTATGGAAAATAAAACATTATTTTTGTTTGCATTCGAATCGTTACTATAGAGCAAAGGTATGCAGTTTAGACTTTAATTTATGAATTGCTACAAAATAGCTAGTTTTTTTAGTGGCGACAGAATTTAAACTGAGCGACAATAGTTTGCCACAGACAATTAAAACCCTGCGATATACATTTATTTATGAAATATTTCAATTGCAAAACAAATATGCTGTCCTTCGGTTCCACATAATTATAAATTGATAATAGTATCAATCAAAATTGATTTGACACGTCACATTATTTAATGTTCATTCAGTTTATGCTAGAATCATCAGCTTGAGCCAGCTTTGGTTGTGTTGAGACATTTGAAGAAACAAACTGTAACCTGGGGTAGGTTCAGAGTGATCTAAAGAACACTCCCACTTAAGGGATCAATACCGAGTCCTCCCAGTCGCCAAGCGGACACCATATCCACTACGCCGCAGCCACTGAACCAGCTTTGAATAACAGAGGCTAAAAAGCACACAATTATAAGATATTAGATCTTAAAACTTTGCAGATGTAAAACACTTTTTTTCTATCAAGCAAAAAATAAGATTTTATTTTTTCGATGCATTACTTTTTTATTGAAACACTTTTAATGTTTTGTAAACAATAATGTCCATAAATTTATTACAATACATGGTTATCAAATAAGCTTTTGTCGCAGCCCGTAAATTATATATTAGATTGGCTGCCGATCAAAGCAAGAATTAACTTAAAGATTCTCACTTACATGGTCATATGTCATACTGGAAATGCGCCAACGTATTTGATTGAACTGTTAACACCAAAAGTTCGACGGCGTTCCACCAGATCATCAGAGTTCTTCATCGAGTGTTACACCGTGTCATGCAATAAACGCAAAATATTTAGCGACAGAAGTTTTAGCACAATTGGACCCAAGCTGTGGAATAATCTATTATTGAGTCTGAAACAAATCTCCTCGATTGACTGTTTTAAAAGAAATCTGAAAACGCACTTCTTTAAAGACTATTTCTCATTGTCTTAACAAGTCAATAAACTTTAAAAAATAGTGACATTTGTGAAAGTAAACTAGAAGATTAATATTTATCTGTATCTATATTATTATTCTACAACTTAATTCGTTTTAAGATATTGTGATATGAACATTTTAGTTTTGAGTTTTATATAATTCTTATTTTTAAAGAATGCTCTAGAAGTCTGAGAAGCCACTTCCGTTAACGACTACCCCGAATTCATTTTCGAAAAATCTTATCCCCGTTGCAAGTCATGCTGATGAACATCTTCTTCTCGGGACATTCCTCTTTCTGCTGTTTTACTTCCTGAAAAAGTAAAGAGCGAATTGTCAATAGGGTGAGGAAAGGACTTTCATTATGGTTATCAGGGCTTGAAGTCGGCAAACAGGATACGGCATTACCACCCCCCTGTACGTCGATAATCCAAACTAAGTAGGATAATTCAATCTGAAGAAAAAAATGGCCAAATAAAAAAAGACTCCAGTCAATTATATCTAAGAACACGTTTATTTAAGGTAAGTTGTGACATAATAAACGTTTCTTTTTTATATAATGTTATTGGCCGGATACAATGCGCTAATAAATCCATACTAATTAAAACAATTACGTCGAAATAAAATTAATATGTTTGAAAATCTGGAAAAAGTAAAGAAAATTTTCGAAAGTTTTAGGCCAAAAACAATTATAATCGAATGTTTTTAACGTTTTAATGCTTGGACTTATTTATTAAACTTTCATATATGAATGTAAAAAAATGTTTGGCGTAAATTACTACAAAAGTACGACTTAATGAACGTCTTACGATCATACGTCCAGGATGGAAATTTCCCCACAAAGCGACAATGGAAAAAAATAGTTGAGCGAAAAGTCGTAATGAACATTACGAACGAAATACAGAGTCGCATCAAAGGCAACGATCAATGGGGAGTAACTGTGCATGTAATAGACTCCAATAATTACTCCCCTCTATGGAGAGTAGCAAAAGACAACCCAAGAATAATTAACGTGTGTAAAACTATAATGAATAGCATTGGTATGTTTGTGTCGAGACAGTATGTACGAGAATGCAGACATTGTTGCCTTAAAACCGTTAATCTCGTAATTCATAAGTTGTGGTATTGCCACCTGTTAGAGGATAAGCGAAAACATTTATGGACAACTCTAATTGAATGCATCGGTATAACGGAATTCCCGCGCTTCATCCACTTAAGTGGCTTAGAACAAAGTGCATCGTTGCTGAAAATGATATCTGAAACTGTTGACTCATATTTTGTGCATTTTAAATTGTGCAAGGCTGCTGTTAGCATCATGAACTAGTGTTAGACGCTCTGAGCCAGGTTTTGTGTGTTTTTTTTGTTTTGTTTTTTTTACACATATGTTGACATTTCTATCCATCTATCTATATTAGTGTATTACAGTCTATATTAGTGTATCTTAACACTATATAGCAGCCTTCCGTGGAAGGCAAAACCTATGACACATGTTAAGTATATTCGTCTATTATGTCTTTATTTTCGCTTTCGCTTTAAGACATATCCTCGGCGAATAAGTTACACTGAAAAAAATAACGGGTAATCACGTGATGATCTAAAGGAACTCAAGATGACGACGTCCGTGCCGAAACAGGTATTTTTCGCCGTTTTATACTCTTTATTACTTTTATTTAATTATTTAATGCCGCTCACTTTGCAGCCTTAGCAGCCAGAAAGTGATTAGCGTTTATTTCGTAGTAATATTTCGCTCTATATCTCGACTTTACCCTCCGCAAAATTTCTTAGCGGGAGCCTTTTCCCGTGTAATTTGTGATCTTTTCTAGGTGTCACTTATTGAATTACTCTCCTGCATACAAAAAGATACATACTAATATTTAAAATCCGTATACGAGTATTCTTTTTATGTTTATAAAGCGGTGTGGTTTGGAGAAGACATCTACAACCTGTCATATAAAGTTTCATGAACCAGAATTGTAAATTATTTTAAATGAGTTTCGGATTTGAAATGATCAAAAAGGGGTCCAGATTATAGGAAAACTGAATTTGTTGTTTGATATTTATCTTTGTTGAGCACATTTAAGTCACGGTTTCCACACAGGACTCAAATAAATATGCTTGTTCACAAGTGTGAGAATTGGTTGGTATTAAGGCATTAACATAATACGTATAGTATGGCAAAGTTGAAATGTCACCCTTAGTTGTTGATTTATTTTGCTAGGTTTTGCTACACATATTTCAGGTAATGTTGAAAGGTCAACACGTAAATGCTGTAAATAATGAACAAGGTATATATTCAAATATCAAACCGACCTTTCCAGGCGAATATGGAATCGAACTCAAAACGACGCGTCTTTGGACTGAGTGTGGCCGACAGTTCCAGTCAAGGAGTGGCTTCAGGCGTCATGTAACACAAAGGACATGCCCCACACCGGTGTTGCGGGAAGATGTTTTTTGACAAGAACAAACTAAAAATGAACATATATTGCTAGCAATCATGTGAACAAGATCTCGATGTGTTGATGCCTTGTTACCTTGCTATACATTAGATAAGTTTCTACCAACTCTATTACTATAATTACTTGTGAATATGTTGTATGATGACTATTGATGATGTGTTTTTTTTTCGTTGTTAAAAGTCTATAACCTTGTGAGCTTTATATTCATCTTTCAGAACGGTGAGTTGTTTATAGGCATACGTTTTCACAGATGTATACAGCTAGCGCACAAGCTAAATAAGCTCGTGTAGTTGAAAATCTGACAACTGCTAACTCGTTACATCTTAACTTCTTTTTGTTTTTTTAAGAAATCATATTCACGGAGAGGCGTTCCGCTAGGCATGTTTCCAGTGTGGGAAACTGTTTGCGACACGCCAACAGGTAACATAACACGTGGCTGTTGTGTACAATTCGAATCCATGTATCTGTATGTGCGACACGTGTTGCTTAAAGTACACGTCGAAACAATGCCTCTAGGATGACACGGCTAATGAGTTCGAGGGTCGTCCAGCGCCTGCCAATGCGGTAAAGCATCTACACATCTACACACATCTAAATAGGCAAAAACAACAACAATATATGCCGATACTGTTAAAACTATGTATATGCCTCTGTCTTAATTTATGTTGACTGCTTCTTAATTAAGAAGCTCTTATCTATTGTTTAATGTTATTGAAAAATTTGAGTATTGTTGATCTCTTATACATTGATTTATGTGATTTAAAGCTGGGATTTAAAGTTAATCTCATTTATATATTGATACAGGTGATTTAAAACTGTAATTTAATATATGATAATATTGACAACCGACAATATTCAAATATTGTTTGAGGTCGTGTGGAATATTTTTAAAAGTTCTTGTCATTATTTAATGGATATTTTTTCTGATCACTGTCAAATGTATCTGAAATACAACCCATGATATAGCTTGTTGTTTTATGTTGTGAATGAGAAACGAATACAAAATTACAAAACATAATGACTTTTTTCTTAATATATAACTTACCATGGGGTGGTATTCCAGAAACATCTTAAGTAATTTCTTAAATATGTTCACTTAAGTTCAAAATTACAATGTTTTGTATCTATACTAGATAAGGGATCGCATGTTTCTTTTGGTATTCCTTAAATAACATTGACATAATGATGTTATTTCGATGTAATTCTTGATGCCAAACTATTGTAATAGGAAATGAAACACTTAAGAAAATTTCCCGCTTTCAGGATAAGAATAAAATTTAACTTAAGATGCTTCTGGAATACTACCCCAGGGAGGCTGATAGCAAGATGATGTATTGTATATAAATATATATATTTACGATTTCAACAAGTTTAAAAAAGTGTAATAGAATGTTCTCTTGACCTTTAATTTTAGATTTAGTAGTCTTGATTCAGTGCCATTAATTTCTTCATTTAACACATATAAGCTGTGTTTCTGAAGTTTCCAAAGTCGCCTTCATTCCTTTATAATCTGTCGGTATTTTAAGTATTTGATGGCATTCTATGGATAAGTCTTCAAACTCGTTACCGCATGCATTACCTGTTACTTTTATTTTGTCGTATAATCTTGTGTTTCTTTCTTGCTAGGTGAAAACAAAGTTCTTACATATTTTAATTTCATGTTTGAAGGAGATTTGATAGATAAGTGTTCATGGTGATATACGATTGTGTGTTTTGCCTCCATGGGAGAACTTTGCCGTAATCGTTCTCCATGCATCATCGCAGTGGATGATGAATCGTGCCTGGCTTGGTCTTGATGTCGGAACCTATACTTTTGAACATGACCATTCTTCTTTGCCATCGTTTAAAATAATTAAAATGATGATCTTCAATCAGTTAAACAACTACTCCTTCATCTCGTACAGGGACATGTTGATGGTATTTGTTTAACACAGATACGTTTTGTCGCAATAAACCCGTTCATTTAAATGCATTATTGTTTCACAACAATAAGTAATTTTACCGGTCCATCAACAAGGTGACAATTATCATTTTAATTTAATATCATTAATTTGCCATCGATACACAATATTTAATTGAACTCTTATTAGTAATTGATTTTGTAAAATAGTTTGAAAACAAAGATTTGTGTGAAAACAATGATTTATGTATGCCGAAATTCGTGGAAAAAAACATATAAGGCCAAAGATATTATAAATTCTGCCCATGTACTGCTTTAATTTTAATAAACTAACCACAGATCGTTTTGTTGCAATTCATACGTGATCAAAAAGCATTTATTGGTAAATTTACTATCGCTCATGGAGACATTCATATATAACATACTTTATTTATGCTCTTTCTAATGACGCCACTGCAGTATACACACTTGTAAAAATACTGCTCCATGTAAAATCTATTCGTACCAAGAGTATTTCGTAAAAGTTATAGACTAAGACTGTTCCTCATGAACGTATAAGTATTATTTTTTAAATGTTCAGTCTTCTGAAGAACTCAATAAATAGTATCAGTTTTTTAGTCCTCATTAATTTGAATTTTGTGTAGGTTTCTGATGATTAATTAAGTATAATGTTTATAAGGTAACGCCGTGCATCGAATAAATAAATGTATATGAAAATATAATGCATGCATAGAATAAATCGTATTTGTGTAAAATAAAGCGTGTATTTGTAATGGTGCTTAATAAATTACAGACAAGAATAATTGTAACTAATTCATACTTACATCCCATGCATTTATGATTCTTGTGGAAGAAATTTGATCGGCCACGCGTTTTCCTGTAAAAAGGATAAAAAAGCTGAAAGGCATGCGTAATTTTTTTTTATGAATGGGAGCGGCCTTCGAAAGTTATGTTTGGTTTTGGTAAATAAGAGCTTCTAGTTTCGTCGTAATTAATGTATCTAGTCAAAATACTTCTATCACGTTTAATTTTATCCCAAAAAATCATTCAACGAGCTAACGTTATTTTCTGCTCAAATCGGGATCCCTTTGTGATCATCTCAAAAGCGGGACCCATTTAGATCGTAAAACCTTTTAAGTTCTTTCTACTTAAAAAATGATTCATCCTTTTTTTACAAAGCACAGAAAGAAACATTAAAATAATACTCATATATGGATTTTAAATACAAATATGTCTGTGTTTGTATGCAGGAGAGTAATTTAATATATGGCTGGAAAGTGAGCGGTATCAAATAATTAAATAAAAGTAATAAAGGGTATACAACTGCGAAAAATACCTGTTTTGGCACGAACGTAGCCATTTTGACTTTCTTTAGATCATCACGTGATTACCCCCTCAGATGTCGCATTTCAAGAAAATTAGCATTTTCCGAAGACACATTTATCGTTTTTTACTATAAAACTATTCAATCATTGCAAAACTCAAAACGCATGTGTGTGTCAGATATTCATTTTCACATGTGTAGAACAATAACGTCCTTATGGTTACTAAATTAGCAGAAATGATAAAATAATCACCTACCTTTCAGTTTCAGTTTCGGCCGACATTTTTTTTCTTCATTTTGAATTATCCAACTTAGTTTAGATTATCGACGTACAGGGGGTGTTACTAGAACATCCTCCGTAAAACCACTACATAGCCCAGATTCGCCAATCAGTCCACACAAATTTTAACTGTATCCGCAAGGGCAAGCAATGGTATCAAAAATAAGTCCAGTTCATTTATTACAGACATTGTGGTGGTATCTTCATAGCGATGTGTTTGCCACAAAAAGGCTATGTGCATGTTCCGTCTCTGTGTTTGCTCGTTTGTCATTGATCTTCAGTCGTCCGGTTTACAGAAAGATGACATGTTACACTATCGAACTTTGTATATATCACATTGTTAGAACCATCTCTGAAAAAGTGGACAAACCAAACCTAGTCACAAAATGGTTGTCTCCAAATGCAACAAGATGCCGTTTTCAGTACAGGTGAAAGCAGATGCTTGAAACTACAAGACTCTCCTCAAGACATCAACAATGAACCGCTGTGTTTGTTAACTGTGTGTAGTTCTGAACCTTACTCGATCCTTCAGATTCAAATAAGTGTAAAAAAAAAGTTATAAATATTTTTCTCTTCCCCTTCCTAAGACATGGCCGCATCCAGAGCTAGCGCCAACGTGGTTTTTAGGTTGATCGTTGTCGATTATGACCCTGATAGACACTCGTATCGTATTGTTACGGAGCGCATCAACTAGCGATGATAGTATTAGAACGTATCAGCTGAATTGTACGAAATGGAAAAAGCCAATTATGATGATGGTGAAAGATTGAGATAAATTCGTGATCTGTACAAATTAAATTCTATCGAGACGAGTTTGACAGCATCTGAACGTTAAAGCAAACCGTAAAAGACAGACACGTGATGAGTTAAATTGCGATCGGACAGTATTGTAGTGCATCAAATTCTATATAAAAAAAATAACAGTCGACGCTGTAAGTTAAACAGAACACAAAAAAAGATTTGAAATACATCCGACAATCAAAACGCAGAACCTATTGAAATAAATAATTGTTCTAATGTTCTTGTTTTAAAACAGAACACCACGTAAAAACTTACATGATTACATTGGAAAGACCAATCATGACATTCGTTATAGCTTGCACAAAAGTGATAACCTAGCATAAGATGCATTCTTTACATATCTAGTTGTCGTTCCTTAATTCTACGTATCGAGGTCGATAGACAGCTTACTTTAATAACGAAAAAAAATCCATGGTTTCTCGGCAAAGCTGTTTAACCAAGATTTTCATAAGGCAAATAGACACACATTTAAACCCTGTTACAGTTACGCATTAAAGTCCATCTCAGATATTCAGGGTGAGTCCTCGGACAGAAAATCGTCTGGGAAAGACAGAATTGACTAGCAATGAACTCCTCGGATTGATAACTTAGTATCGTTCTCAAAATATTCAGTAAGACGACTTTAAGGGAAAGACATGCGATGTGAGAAAGAAGTACCAAGCTATACAAGTGGCATGATAAGGTGACACTCGTTTATTTTATCGTCGTTTGACGCTGGCGGTCTACTTGTCTGGAAATCGTTCCTGTCAGCCAGAGTTTATATATATGACGGACTTAAACACTGCTTTACGATTGCCAAACACGAATTATTATTTAAAAGGGGCAATCAAATGTTATCTTTTTAAAGATTTCCGAACACTGAAAACACAGGCTGTCTTCAAGGTAAATGTAATTCGTAGTTTAAAAAAGACGTATACGTGTTTGGGACGGTTACATAACTGTGAACAAGTAGTAAAAACATGTTCGGTCCCTGCTTTAAGCGCCACGGGACTTAAAACAGGGTGTACCGCTTATTCACAAATATTGCCTATAGTTATGTTTAAATGCCCAAATGGCGAAACACATTTGTCACACTTTAAATAAAAGCAGACATAGTTTATTGAAAACATACATGTCATCCACTAAGCTTAATGACAAACCCATTTCATGAAAATATTTGGGGTTGCATTCACATTTTGATAACATGCTGCCAGTGGTTTATTCGCAACACAAATCATAACAAAATATCCGTCAAACAAATGACCAAGAAGCAAGAATATTCAAATCCTGTTTCAATAATTCACTAGCGTCCGAATACTACTCAATAATAGCTCCGCCGCTATTACAAACACATGATGATGGTCTTTTGAAATTGTATCGTTATTATATATACTGTTAAGTCTACGTTTGAATGTATTCCCTAAACTTGTTTCTTTGTAATTAAGTTCTTTTGTTGGTATATATTCATATTTATTTGCTGGTTTCTTTTCATAGTGTAATAGAACTTGTAAACCATTGAGTGTTCATTGTTGCTAGAAATTCACAGAAGAAGACGTCATTTTACAATAACAATGATTTCAGTTCATTTTTGATTATTTACTACAGCTTTTTAATTATCTTACCTTTCTAAGTTCTTGACTGCAGTTAATACCAATCCAATCATTTTGCATGTTAGTCTGTCTGAACAATGCATTTTAATGTCGGAATATTGCAGTTAATGATAACAAATTTAATATTTATGGTGTTTGTTCACACATGTAGCTACAATTATACATGGAATATGTCTTTTTCGATGCTATCTCATTAAATGCTCATGGGTTATCAAAGATTGTCCAATTTTCTTAACATCTCTGTCCTTTAATATCATACCACGGATACTCGTACAATGAGATACTCGGCCCCCTCCCCAGCACACGGCCACAGCAAAAATATTACTATTTAAACAATAAGTTGGAAATTGAAGCTTAAATATAAAATTCAATTTTGATGTACACAGAATTTTACATGTATTCAAATAGCTATAACTGGACAAGAAACGTATGAAACACGATGAAGTGCAAATATAATTCTCAATTATTGAAACAATTTCCGGTAATGGCGGGTGTAGACGTGATTCTTTTTATGTCTGCTGGATGAATCGGAGTATGTGACTCAGTTCGTATATTCGCAGGTCTAGAAAGTGATATGTGCAAATAATAGTGCTATACTTCTGCAACAGTGGATTTATTTGTGGATATTTAAATAAGGCTATGTTTATGAACAACACTTTCTCCTGTTTGTGTATAGAGAATACATGGTTGGTGCCGAGATGGAGAAAGTTTATCCAGTGAGGCCTAGAAAAAGAAAAAGCGAGCCCTATTTTTCTTTTTCGGGACGAACACAACACAACATTCCTTAGGACCTAAGAACAATCGATTGTGTCACGTAAAAAATAGTTCCACTTTAAACTGTTCCTTTTAATACTTTCCTATTGAAAATATGAGAAGAAATAAAAAAACGAATCGAGAATGTGATATTTTTCTTGGTCTACAATAACGATAGCAGCCGATATCGGTAAAATACTACACCCTGGTGTAGTGTATTGGAAAGGTTACACTCAACTATGTGTCACAGCGTGTGTAGGAATACACTACATCCTGTTGACCGGAGATAGGAAAATGTATTCGACGCTCCTTCATTAGGTCAATGTTTACAACAGAGGCATGATAAAATGTATTAATATATACATATCATAGATTTATTACACTCGACTAGATACCACCTGTTGACATTTAATTACCAGTATACTCTACTTTTGCCGAGTACCTGTATAACTCGTAACTCTCGAGATCCAGGTACCTTTACCGATACGCACTTCTATACCGGTCAAAATATATAGCGTCATAATGAACAGTCATTCAACACCTATACAAGGGAAACAGTCGGACAAACGTTAATTATCCACATAGAGCATCGACATAATCGTTGGTAACAAAATGAATACAATTTCAGACTCTGGCCTCATGGATAATAATGAAACGACCAATCAACGTCACCCTAGCGAAGCTGACATTAATGTCATTTCCAGGAAAACTATTAAAAGCGGATGTGGAAGCAATTGTAAGCTCGGTGGTAAAACATTCATACCACAGATCATCTGTGGCATAAATGAGTCTCTATATACCAAGATTGCATCTCTTGAACACGAAAACAAGGCCTTAAAAATAAGATTATTGAGTTACAAGTTCAAGCAGATCGGGCGGAACAATATAGCCGCCGTAACTGTCTTCGGGTTAGTTGGATCCCTGAAACTGAAAAGGGGGATATGGACGACATAATCGTAAAGATGGCTAACCACTTAGGCGCAATGCTATCTATTGATGAGCTAGATCGCACTCATCGCTTAGGATCTCGCAAACATGTGGGATCAAAACCAAGGGTCATTATCGTCAAATTCGTATCATAAAGAGCCCGCCAGAAGCTCTACAACGATAGATCAAAGGCGAAAACAACTGACCATTACAGGCGAGTTTATGTTATGCTGCGTTTACACCATGTTCCCGGCGACCACGGCAGTCCCGTTTGTCCGAAACGTATCGCGCCGTGTGGCTTTTGCAATTTTACACCTTAAATCCAAGATTTGGTAGGTTGTGCTAAATTTCCTCACGGTTTATCAAGGTATCCGTGACGTGCCGTCGGAGCGAAAACGCGGCCCTTCGACGGTGCGCTAAGTTTTCATCCACGGTCCGCCACGGATGTATAAATGTTGCTTCAAGGTACGATGCGTTCTGTTAAGTTCCCGCACGTTGTTTGCGTTTGTCATGCAGGTCTGATACGTTGTACACGTTTGCCATTCATTTGTCACGTTCTGTCAAGGTACCGTGCGGATCAAACGTGGACATCCGAGAGGTTTCGGGCACGATTGTGGTCCTGGTATAAAAGAAAACTCTCAAGCAACAGTATTTATTACAACAAAATAATTCCAGTGACATGGATGTGAACGACGAGGATGATTTTATGTTTGCCTGCTTATTTGCAGCATTAATAAAATCTTTGCGTTGTAAAGAGCTGAAAGAAGCAAAAAAGTCCGGGAAACGACGAAAAAGGAGGCCAAGGTCCCTGTGGGTTCGTCCATGGCTATCGGAAGCTAGAAGGCAGCAGCAGGGACACTTTGATGCATTTCTTACCAGGGAACTCCGCAACGAAGATATCAACACCTTTCAGAATTATCTGAGGATGCCCCCAGAACTATTCGACGAGATCCTTGAACGGATATCTCAAGTCATCTCAAGACAAGATACGAAGTATCGCTCCTCCCTTACACCTGGATTGAAACTGGCACTGACTCTGAGGCATTTGGTGGAAGGCAAGTACTTTCAGGTTGTACCTCCACTTGAACGTCGTTTGCAGCGCGGGGGGGGGGGGTGTAGCCTTTGTTCGGCGCTTTCTTGGTGGCATGTTTGCTCATCGAGTGTTCAGACTGAAATGAAAGTTTCCTGAGAAGCACGGCTTTTATATACTCAGCTTCAGACCGCGCGAATCGTGTCAGACCGTACAACAACTCAACTGGCCGTAACGCATCTGCCTGCAAAACGCAACACACCGTAACGGGTCGGATTAAACACGTAGCAAAACGGCTATCAATTATCCTAGCTTGCCGTAGTTATCTTGACAAAGCGTAACAAAACGTAACACAACGTGATAGAAACTTAACATGTCGGGGAATGAAAAGGATTCCCGTCAGAGTACGGACACTTTTCGGGTTCTGTTACGGCCTGCTACGTACTGTCAAGTTGTGTTGCGTTTAACAAGTTCTATCACGTTTCTCATTTCCGCCGTGACTGCCGTGGCAAATTTTTTGACAGTTTAAAATTTTGGCACGGCAACCACGGCAACCCCGTTGTGTCACGTTTGGCTATTCCGTTCCCCTACGTTGCCTCACGTTCATCCCGTTTCCTCCATGGTGGCCCGAAACGTGATTGCCGTGGTCGCCGGGAACATAGTGTAAACGCAGCATTAACGAGGCGCTCACGAGACACCGCAGCGAGATATTCTACGATGCTCGCAAACTGGTTTTAGACAAACTCGTAGAGATTGCGTGGATGCATGATTGGCAAGTTTTAGTCCGTGATCATAATTGGATCATCCACCGAACAGACAAGCACAAGCAGATCACAGAGCTCCGCACCAACTCCAAATCGTATGCGTCTGCTGCAGCTATCAAGTAGATGTTAACTTCTCCATTTCTATGACGAACAAAATACAAAATCTAACCATAAAAACGTGTTTCACGAACCTATTATGACGCTTTAGTATCGACTTAATCCCCTTTTCAAACTGCTGACTTATTTTATTTTCTGCTTAACTGTAATCAACATGGTTTCAATTGAAAACATTCTTATACATTGTGAAGCTATATAGTCTTTATCTTTTTCTTAACTGTACTAATCTGTAATTAAGATGTGTTTGATTGCAAACATTTTTGTACATTCTGTAGCTATATAGTCACACTTATTTAAATTATAACAGTAAAACTATTTCACCCCTATCTGTTTCCTTTTTTCTTATTTGAATTATGTAAGCTCTCATTGAGTCATGTCAGTCAGATATGTATTCTCTCGCATAATAACATACCCAACTGGAATTGAGATGAATGTGGAATGGAGATGAATTACTATCACTTTTTACTATTCACTCTGTATCCAAAAAAAAATTCAAACGCTTTTTACTACGTTGTATATTCTTATCATGTATTCATATCAAGTGCAGTTACTTTCATACATACCTTAAACATGCCTTTAACTACATCGTTGTTCTTCTCAAGAAGCTCTTCTTTTAATTATTACAGCACTTACGAATTATTTTGAATGACCGACCTTTTGAATAATGCCTAACACTCTGGTCTACGTTTTCATTTTTTCGGCGTAAGCTGTATTAAGCCAGCTTTTCACCCTGACTTGACCTTTGTAAGTCTCCAATAATACTAAAATAAAATTTCCCGCGGCTAGGTACGAATGAATACACTTCATTTATTCCATTGGCTGATTTGAGTATAACACCAGAACATTGGAAACATATCCGCGTCTTTGTAACACTGTTTTACTGCATGAAACAATTTTATCTCTAATGAAAAGGCTCAATAGATAGAACAGTTTTACAATCAATTTTCGACATAAATACAGTTTGTGCGTTCACCTTTTATTTTCAGAGAATTACCAGCGCAAAAGCGTTTATACTAAAGGCTATGTTGTCATATTTAGAACTTACTTGCATTGCATTTCAACCCGCGAGGTTTCGGGTCAATTCGCGGCCATTTGTGAAAGTCAGAGTTTATATACAGTTCATCACCGGAGTTCGCAGAAGGGGTTGCGATCATTCAACACCGGTCTTACTGACAATACCGTAGTGACTGTAATGCATTGCATTCTAATCCGCAAGGTATCAAGGTCAGTTTGCGGTCAGTTGCAGAAATCTTTATATAAACGCCGTCTCGTAAACTTTGTGCACTTGAAGTCTGTTTTGATCAGAAAGATACTAAATAAAGATATTCGGCGATATTATTGTGGTATGTCAATCATCGATTTTTAATATGGTTTCAACATTTGCATGATAAGGACCAATTTTGATAAAATTAATTAGAAATTTTTATCCATTTAGACCAGTTTATTAAGCATGAGCACAATAATTCACTATACTATAATTATGCAATTAAATAAGATTCGAGTATTGCCGGCTGACCTATATGCACTCGTTTATTTTCATGTTTCTTGTGTTTTTCTATTCTGTAAATATATATATCTGAGTAATAATATCACATAAAGCAAAATAAGACACGAAATCTGGCGCAACACCCCGTAATTGATTTGCTTATGATGTAGCTAAGAACTGCGCAGAAAAAAGGCATCCGCTACTTTTTATCTCATAGAGATAACTTTTGATCGTTCATAAACATCGACCACAATCATCGCCGAATATCTTTTTTAAAGATATTTCTTGTTTCTATTGCATTGTTTACTTATTTTTTGTATTTCTTCTAACCGTTACACTTTCATTCTGTTTTCTCTTCATGGAACCGATAATTTGTCCATATTGAGCCTTCCCAGAGTTTACTCTCTGCTCCTGTTCACTTTGTTTGGCATGACAGCTGTGTACATGTGTATTTTGTTCCTGCTTTGTATATCATGAGTAATGCCAGACAAAAATAGCTATCATGTCCAACTTGCGCATCAACTACTTCTTACCGTTAGCAAACACTTTATTTTATCTCGTCGCTATCTTTAATATTCCCGTGTTTGTCAAATCTAAAGGCCCGGTCACACCGCCAGAACTTTGCTTGAGCGTTCCTGTAGCGGTGAAAAACAATCATCACCGCTCGCTACCGTTCACGACCGTTAAACAGAAGTTGGCCACCGTTAAGGCAACGTCGTATACGCTCGGTCACCGCTGATGGTTCCTCCTACCGCTCAGAAAGTTTTGAGCTGCACAAAATATTGCGAGCGGTGAGGAGCGGGCAATTTTCCGCTCTGACAAAGTTCACCACCGTTCTACCAACGCACAGTCAAAGTTTGGCACCGCTAGACGCAAGTTCGTGGACGTTTGGGTCCGCAAGGCCAACGCAGAAATCTTGAATGCTGGACAACCGCTGCTTCGCAAGCTTTGCCCGGGCGGTGATTAAACGTTGCACAAACTTTGGTGGAGCGGTTGTAAGCGTTTTTCAAACGGACACGGAATTGCTGGAACGGTGTCGGGCGTTGAAGTAGCGATGCATTGCAGTGATGAACTTTGGTTTGGCGTTGGTATTGAGGTGTTGGAGCGGGACCAGAATTTGGCTATAAATACGGGGAGAAATGAGTCAGGAGTCCATTTAAAATCGAGCTACCGTTGAGTGCAGACCTCATTTTAATTTGCTCAGTTACAGTAAAAGTGTTCTACCATGGATGATGTGAGACTTGTTGTGATTGGAGCACTAGTCCAGCAGCAGAATCAGAACCTCCTCAGATTGCAACAAGCTGTTGACAGAGGGAGAAGAGAGAGAAGAAGGAGAGACAGAGGTGTGTGGGTCAGAAAGTGGATACAGAGAAGGCCTCAACATGGACTGTATAACAAGCTGATGGTGGAGCTGAGGAATGAGGATCCACGAGCCTTCCATCACTTTAGGAGGATGCCACCAGCCATGTTTGATGAAGTTGTACAGAGGCTGACCCCCCGATTGACCAAACAAGACACCAATTACCGACCAAGCCTGGAACCTGGTCTCAAAGTGGCAATCACCCTACGGCACCTGGCCTCTGGTAACACCTACAGAAACATGCAATACGCCTGGAGGATTCCCCACAACACCATCAGGGTGGTAGTTAGAGAAGTGGTAAAGGTCATCATTGAGGAGTACACAGATGAATTTTTGTTTTGCCCAATAACTGAACAAGGATGGAGAGACCAGGCTGACAAATGGTACCAGAGATGGAAGTTTCTCCACACAGTTGGTGTCATTGATGGCAAGCACGTGGCCTGTAAAGCTCCTCCTAACTCTGGCTCAAAGTTCTACAGAATGCTGCCTCTCCATCTCCAGCTTTCCACTTCTTTTGTCTACGTGGCATGATGAACTTCAACTATTGACTTCTATCAAAAAATTATCAGAACGTCTATCAAAGCGATCCGTTTAGTTCCGTAGTCAGAAGCGGTTTGCCGCTATACCAACTTTAAACTCCCGCCGAGCCGACGCGCGCATGCGAAGAACGCCGCTCTATCAACGCTCGCGTCACCGCTAAACCAAAGCTCGCTACCGCTCGATACCGTTAAACCAACGCTAAACCAACGCTGGCTTCAGCGGTGCACCGCTTTGGCAACGCCCGTTTTGTCGATTTTTTTCCCCATTTTGTGCGCGGTGACGAGCATTGCCGAAATTCGGCCCCTCTTCATACCGTTCAAGGAACGCTCCAGCAAAGTTCTGGCGGTGTGACCGGGCCTTTAGGCTGTAAATATTGATTTTACATCCGAGTACCATCTAATAATACAGACCTATTTACGTATCAGTCCAATCAGTCACAAAGTAATGAAAAATATCATGTTATTTTTTCGATTGAATACAACAGTTCTTGTGTCAACACTCTGCCTATTGTAACACTATCTTCTACTGTTCATATCCGGTGACATCCACCCAAACCCATCAGCTAGTGTTTCCTCGTCATCACTAGAATCCCATAGAGACTCATCACTAGATATGTCCAATTTTCTCGATTCTTCTCACAATTTGTCGATAGTACACTATAATGTGCAAAGTCTTCTTTATAAGCTGGATTTGCTAGCTGTTGAATTAACACCATTTGATATCATAACTCTCTCAGAAACTTGGCTATCAGAATCCATTAATAACGACCAGTTATTCATACAAGGATTAGCCTAACTGTCCGTCGTGATCGAACTCAAAATTCACACGGCGGAGTTGCTGTATATGTCTATTTATCCCATTTTCACCGCGACATTGACGGTATAACACGTTGTGGAATATACTTGCTTGTATTCAACACTGTGGAATATACCTGTCGCGTGCACGGACTACTTTTTAAATGACGTCATGCGATATGCGCTAAAATTAGGTCGATATTGTTTGGTTCATTGATCGAATTTTAAGGTCACCCATTAAAAGAAAATGTGCATATTTTGCAGAAAAAAATATATATGACATATTCACCAAAAGAAATGTTGAAATAAAATATAAAATTACACGATTTTTGTTTTGTTATTTTTTTATTTATATTTACTTTACCACTGAATCATTTTTCATAAGAAACAAAGTCGACAAAACTTGAGCTTCAAAATTATACGACATTATTTAGTGTAATGTGCATTGTTTATAACCAAAGCATATACTTTTGACATTTAACTTAAATATTAAGAATGTACAACAAGCCATACACATATCGCACAGTTCATAAATAATCTGCTATGTTTGCTTTCCTATTTAATTCACGTTAGGCATAGAACTGTGTAAAGTATAAGATGGTAAAAATAGCACCACACTGGAATTGGGAACGTCCCATTTTTTACACGGGTATTTTCTACTCATTTATCTGTTGTGTACTGGAATGTTTTCCATTCTTTGTGTATTTATATATTAAATTATTTTCTCGTACAATAAGTGTATTTACCATAGATAAATAAAACATTGTGCAAGTTTAAACATAATTATGTTTGTATGCAGAAATCTGCAAATGCAACCGAGTTTACCAACGGCTATTATTAGATAAACTGCTCCGGTTCATTTGAACAGCAGAAATGTAGAGTAAATGACGTAGCGTGTGACGAAGAAGAAAGTTTATCGCGTTCATAAACTCATTTGAATAAAGTGATAGAATGGCATAAGGGTCTTTATTTAACTATGCTAAAATAATTATTAATGACCCTAGATGCAAAATCGTCAATTATTGAGTTAAATGGATTATTAGATGGATTTTAAAGGATAACTAAAGGTAAGATACTAGTTCTTACGTGTTTTGATTTTTGTTTGTACTTTTGTCGTTCCCTGTTCTCGGGGAAATGATTTTAACATAGGCGCCATTGATGCATCGGATCACACACGGCATACCCATAACATTATATAAAAAACACGTTCTGCGCGTCCTTAAATTCATCGTCCGAAGTCGGAAAACGTATTGCCCTGTATATTTTGTCAAATAAAGTGTCAGTCGCTGCAATTGTCTGTTTACTCGTCAAAATTGTCAAGGTCTTCGATAGCTAAAGAAACTTCAGCGTACAGTTTATTTAGTATTGACAGACCTGTACAAAGTCGCGCCAGTCAAAAATCATAAAAAGCGACATTTAAAGTTATGGTAGCCAGAACTAGGTCGTCGATGGTGTACATGTATGTTGACATCGACAGCATTTTGTCAGGAGCAATCGCCGCCATATTGGATTTTGATCATTTTCTTTCGAAAATAAAATAAATTATAGTAAAGTAAAATCTTCTTTTCGCGGTCGTAATGTGTTAAAATTCGCATACTGCGTAAAATAGAATATAGGCATATGGTGATATTTTTACTTGTTTTACAGTTTGTGTGTGAATTTTTTAAAGACTATTTTGCGTACCAGAACAAATACATGTATATCACTACGCATGGTTACATTTGTTAGATTTTAAGCGCTTTTATGACTGAATTAAAATTATTGTTAAGGTTATTAGATCTATTTATGTTAAATGTCACGTTGAAAAAATCAAATGGGATAAATAGAATACTAGGATTAGCGTTGAATACAGAGAAGTTTATGTTGCTCGGCTCGAACACCGAAAGCGCTCGCCAAGGCTCGCGCTTCCGGCGTTCTAAGCCTCGCAACATAAACTTCTCTGTATTCAACGCTAACCTAGTATTCTCTATATATTTTACTCGAAGACCAGATATAGAGATGACTAACATTGAAGCAATTTGGTTGGCGGTTCGACCTTATTCTAATATACGAATTTTAATCGGAACCTTTTACAGACCACCCAACTCAGATAACAATTATTTCAGTAAAATTGAAAACTCAATCGGGCTGGCAATAGATACCGGCATAAACGACATTATAGTTTTGGGTGACTTTAATTTAAACACCCAACTTGATCCAGCTAAACGAAAATTTGCCGCCCTCTCGCAGAAGTTTGCACTCGACCAATATATACAGGATCCCACGCACTTTACTGAAACCTCGTCATCCATTATTGGTCTCATATTTGTTTCAAACAAAGAATCTATCATTTTCTCTGGTGTTGGTGAACCATTCCTTGATCAAACTATAAAATATCACTGCCCCGTATTCGTTATTCTTAAATGTATAAGACCATCATCTCTATATTATAAACATAAAATTTGAAAGTACGACTCAGGGAATTACGACTCTTTTCGAAGCAGTCTATCAAATATTGAGTGGAATAACGTTTATACTGTTAATATCGATACATTTATTAAAAATCTTACTAACGTTTTACTTGTTTCTGCAGCTGATTGTATACCAAACAAAGACGTCACTGTCCGCCCAGCCGTGGCTCCCATCGGAAATACAATTAAAAATAAGGAAACGAAAACGAGCTTATAGGAAAGCTAAACCAACGAACTAAGTATATAATTTGAATAGGTTTCGTGTACTTCGTAATGATGTAGTCTCTTTTGTCCGCTTCGCCAAATCAAATTATTACGACTCTCTGGCATGCAAACTTAAATCCAACAATTGCTCCTCGCTCGATTGGTGGAACTTCCTGAAATCTTTTCTAACAGTCAACGTTAGTAAAACTTTACCCCCACATGTCAACTGCGCTGGCAAACTGGTTTTTCATGAACTTAAAAAAGTTTAATTCTTAATTACTTCTTCGCTCAACAGACATAAATAGATGAGCTTGATCACGTTCTGTCGATATTGGCAACTACTGAAAATCAACAGTCAATTTCGTCAATAGTAATAAGTTGTAACCGCTTGCGAATTAAAGGACGTTCTTATGAACCTGCCTTTGGGTAAAGCTTGTGGCCCTGACGGTATTAATAACAAATTACTTGTAGAGGCATCTAATGAACTCAGTTAACCACTTTGTGATCTATTAGATATGTCTTTGTCGTCGTCAACAGTAGCATATGATTGGAAAACGTCAAACGTTTGTGCAATATTCAAAAAGAGGACGTTTCCATTCCCTGGAATTATCGCTCATTTCACTTCTGAATACCATGGCAAAAGTACTAGAACGGGTTATTTTTAAACATGTTTTTAACTTCTTTCGTGATGCTATTTTTTTCACAAGATTTTAATCCGGATTTATGCCAGGTGACTCGACTGTCAACCAGCTTTCATACCTTTACAACACGTTTTGTAAAGCACTAGATGATGGATTTAAAGTAAGGGTGGTGTTTTTTTTTCGATATAAGCAAAGCATTTGATAAGGTCTGGCATAGTGGCCGTACAATCAACACATCCATACGTACCCTCTTGTTTGTGTTCATGTTGCTTGTTAATAATAATGCGCCTTATAATAATTATGTTACGGAGGACATCTTATTCAAGACAACTGTAATATCAAGCTTCCTTATAAAACCAGAGATTGCCAAGCAATATGGTCCCCTACCGGTGAAACTCCACCATTGTCAGTATTTAAAAAAATAGTTTGTTTTTTTTGCCAAAGCGACCAGAATTCTTGACGTAGGAACAAAATGAAATGACGTGCATAATCTCCATTTTGCCATCTATCCACGTCTAAAGTTTTATGAAAAAAAAGAACTTTTAAAGTTATCGCAGGATCCAGAAAAGTGTGACGGACTGACTGACAGACAGACTGACAGACATACTGAAAGACAGACTGACAGACAGACGGAGTGCAAACCATAAGTCCCCTCCGCTTTCACCGGTAGGGGGCAATAAACATTTCTCTTGCATTTGTCAATTTGAAATATGGGCGCTGTCATCATGAAAGAAGATCAACATTGCATAAGAGATTGATTAATGCACTCAATCGTCTGCTGATACAGCGTGATATGGTAATATGAAACCGTATGTGTAACGCATTAACCCATTTATGCCTATTGGACTCTCTCGTCCTTCTAAATTGGATAAATTTATTTCAAAATTAAGGGATGTCTAGTATATTTATTTCAATATTTAGAACATTTCTTACAAACATTCATTTAAGCAAATTGCGTAGACCCTGATGAGACGCCGCACTATGCGGCGTCTCATCTGGGTCAACGCTGTTTGCCAAGGCCTTTTTTCTAGACGCTAGGCATAAATGGGTTAAAACTCACATTTTTTTAACATCTTGCTCATAACATTTTTTCTTATTATATCAGGGCCGTGTTCGGAAATGTTTCACGTCCCTTGAAAAGCATGGCCTCTGAAAGGGTTGCGGGTGTTTTTTTCTCTTGTTTGAGTAAAACCTTGCTAATGCTATTTCATTCTATTGTTTGTCAAAATGAGATGAAACTTCCGAATTTTGGTTATGGTTAAACACGTGTGCATTTCGGATGTGGTCGACTTTGTCGACATTTTTTTCGGTTCATTTAAAAATATTACCGCCAGGGGGGGGGGGGGGGCGGCGGAATGGTTATTGGAAACATTGTGGTCACTCGAGAAGTAATCTGTGTGGTACAGTCATGGCACAATCATCGTGAAATTTAATTTATCATTAAAAGACGTATACGTAGACTTGTCTATAGGTGAGAGATTCATATACATCAATGTACATATATCAATGAAGATAACATGATCCAAACAAAGTAAATTTTAGTTTAATTTCCCTTCCACAAGAACAATTACTAAATGCAATGACTAGCGAGATAAAACATGTAGTAAACATTCGCAGATAAGATAAGCGCGTATTATTTATTTAACAAAAATGATTTCGAATCACTGCGCAAAACTCGGTCTCATTCAACTGCAGTTTCTCAAGCAAAGCATTAGTACGTTCCCGTGTATTACACTTCCGGATACAAATTAGTGAAAATTTATACTAAACGACAGTTCTCTGTTATGCCAGCTATCACTACAGCGTATTATGCTTTCTTGAAGTATACTGTAGCCGTGACGCCGCCCACTGTCATGGTCTGAAAGATAAAAAAAGAATAACCTCATGTTGAGATGTGACATACTGGTGACTTGAAAAATGTATACATTTGCGCGCATCACAATCAATCGATGTAACCCGGAGCTCCACATGAAAAAAGTCCAATATATATACAAAACGACGTGGACTCCTTTTATCTACCGATTGTAACATTAATCGGATAATTATAGTTAACATGCTGTGTGATCTCAAGGATAAAAGTGTCCGATTGATTGGAACCCCATAGTTTTTCTAAAATCTAGCCAAGCATTCGGTAACTGCACTAAGTATTCATCGTGCATTTGTTATCTTGAGGAGATAGCAAAAAAGGATATAGGCAAAGACATACAATTATGCACTAAATATTTTCACGAAATTCAATATAAAAAAAATCGAATCTCTTTATGTATTATTATTTTAACTGCTGCGTCTCTAAAAGTTATCTACCAAGCATTTCACGCATGAAAAAACTTTGAACTTGTTTAAAGTAATTCTATTAATCCAGGTAAATTCAAGCACGTGTTAAGGGATTAACCCATTTATGCCTAGTGGACTATCCGATCCTTCTGAATTGGATTAATTTATTTGAGAAATTAGGGATGTCTTGTATATTTATTTCTATATTTAGAATATTTCTTACAGAAATTTCTTTAAGCAAACAGTGCAGACCCGGATGAGACGCCGCATCATGCCTTTTTTCTAGACGCTAGGCATAAATGGGTTAATGAACAATCCCCATCTCCACCAACATCATAGAGTGTTCTTTCTTTTTTAAATATTTCCACCGTTATACTCGTTATACCAATGTGAGCGGTAGCCAATAATCGGAGCTATTAAATAAAAAAGTCCACATAACATCGTCTGGTAGTCATGGTCACGTACCGACACGAGCTGATCCCCCTTCACCTCTCGCGTGATCACTATGGTAACATCGCCTGCCTTCTGCGTCTCCACCATCCTCTCTCCTTCCATTGTCACTGTGCACTGTAGGGAATCAAAACAGTTGTGTTTCCAGCGTGGTATTCAGGTTTAATATACTATATCATATATAATAGAGGATTCGTACAAACTGCCATAGAGAATAATAGGTTAGTTTTGATTATAGATCAGGTTCATCATGCGAGGCTTAAAAACCAAAAAGCACGAGCCTTGGCGAGTGCTTTTTCGTTTTCGTGCGAAGAATTATGAACCTGGTATATAATCAACACTAATCTATCATTCTCTTTATACAGAGAAATTTAGACGAGTATGCACATGAAGCGTTAAGCCACCTAATTCTCGCTCTTCACACGTCCCAATATTTCACTGTTGTCTTTTATGTCAGTTTTATTAATGACCTCATAAGATATTTATGTAAATATTAATGGTTTGTAATCAAGTTCGGAATATATCACAATTAATTTCGGGAATATAGTATTCGACAATTAACCACTGTACACGTATTTATATGGATCTGTATGTATTTATACAAATGTTATAGTGATAATTCCTTTTTTTATATACTTGGAGCTATAGTCAGGTGAATGCATACCATCTTGACAACTAATTGAGCCTCGTTCTAAGAAAACTGGGCTTAATGCATGTGCGTAAAGTGCCGTCCCAGATTAGCCTGTGCAGTCCGCACAGGCTAATCAGAGACGACACTTTTCGCTTTATTGGATTTTTGCTAAGAAAAAACTTCATTTAAACAAAAAATGTCATAAAAACGGAAGGTAACGTCCCTGGTCAGTGCAGACTGCACAGGCTAATCTGGGACGACACATTACGCACATGCATAATGTTCAGTTTTCTCAGAACGCGACTCAGTTGAACATTATGTGCCGTTAACACTCACGGACTGTAAGTTCATTGTTTATTGAACAGCTCATATTATTATAAATATGAACACGATGAAAACAATCAATAAGGAATTACACATGGTTTACAATTTAATTCAACATATCGAAGCTTCAGCGTTAAACAAATGAATCGGATAAAGACAATACAAGCAGCCACCACAGGGGGAAAAGGGTAAGTCATTCAAATGTTTAGAAGAATAAGAAACAGAAGCATAATTCTTGTGTATAATTGGATACTTTGATTACAATGTCCGATTATTTCTGTATACGAGTACAATTAAATACCACAGCATGGCTATACTACGTTATTATATCAATACATGTGTTATATTGGCTCATATATTTTCGAAAACTTAATACATTCTTTTACGTTATGCGCAACGAATAAAAATAAACTATAGCACGTCCCGACTATTACATTATTATTTTTTTGTTAAGTTTTTAATAAAAGCGTTTATCCTTTACACATCGACACAGAGGAAGGCGATTTTTCTATACCTGGAGATCCTGGCCAGTGAGCGATTTGGTGCTGAACTCCTCGCCGACCTTGAATGTCGTGTCCTTGACCTTGTCGCTGACGGTGGTCTTCAGGCTCCAGTTGTCGCCGTCCTGGGTGATGTTCAGGGTCGGCTTGCTGTTTTTGGCAAGCTCCTTCAGGTTATCTGGCACGGCTGCAAACACATGGTTTAAATAGAGATTGATTTACCAGCGCAATACTTTCTTTACTAAATTGCTTTCAACTTGGCAAAGGCCGATGCTACTTTACTGCCATCGTGTTGCAATATGCAGCTATATGTTTACGCTTCAATGCATGTATTGAGTTGGATTGTCCGTTCATAAAAACCAATAACAAACATGTATATACAATGATAATTTATGCTTATCGGTAACTGTTGATAGGGAAAAAACAACAAAAGCTATAATACTGCTAATTTTACTCGCGTTCTGAGGAAACTGGGCATAATGCATTTGCGTAAAGTGTCGTCCCAGATTAGCCTGTGCAATCCACACAGACTTATCAGGGACGACACTTTCCGCCTAAATTGGATTTTTGCTAAGAAGAGACATCATTTAAACGAAAAATGTCATAAAAGCGGAAAGTGTCGTCCCTGATTAGCCTGTGCGGATTGCACAGGTTAATCTGGGACGACACTTTACGCACATGCATTATGCCCAGTTTGCTAAGAACACGACTCATTTATTTAAACTGAATCATTTTCCAGCTGTTTTATTGGTCTCAAACGAAGAAGCACGCGATCTGAAGTAGTCGGTGACAGTGTACCTGACATAAAACACAAATGTACACAAATTTTAGTTTTCAAATGCTAAAACGTTATCACAATAGCGAGCAGTAAACCATTTTCTGAATTATTGCTAGGGAGTAAGAAGGCCGAATAACATACCGACCGAACAGTAATCACTTTTTCCGATATGGGTCACTTTCAAGAGAAATGCAATACACATTATCCGAAATGGGTCACTTTCAAGAGAAATGGACACATTATCCGAAATGGGTCACTTTCAAGAGAAATGCAATATACATTATCCGAAATGGGTCACTTTCAAGAGAAATGCAATACACATTATCCGAAATGGATCACTTTCAAGAGAAATGCAATAATGTATGGAATTACATTCATTAGTCGGCGGAGAGCATACATTCTTAAGTAAATATTCACCGCGAGCCAGAAGGTCTATGACGGTCAGATGGGTAAGTTTAAGATATTGTAATATATGAAGTATTTACACGTGCGAATATTTACATAAGCTGTATTTAAAATAGCGTGTCGAAGAACAATGAACTATTTTGAGAAGGAATATGCATTTTGCTTAGTGATTAAATGATACCGACAGACCCAGGCGACAAACAGAAATCAGATGGTATCGTAAAACAAACAAAAATGTATCTATTATTTCAGGAAAGTGTCTACTACAACTTCTACTACTACTTCTACTTTTACTACTATTACTACTACTACTACTACTACTACTATTATTACTACTACTACTACTACTACTACTACTACTACTACTACTACTACTACTACTACTACTACTACTACTACTGCTACTACTACTACAACTACTACTTCTACTACTATTACGTCTACTACTACTTCTACTTATACTTCTACTACTATTACTATTATAACATCTACTACTGCTTCTTCTACTACTACTACAACTACTACAACAACAACAACTACTACTACTACTACTACTACAACTACTACAACAACAACAACTACTACTTCTACTTCTACTACTACTACTACTTCTACTACTACTACTACTACTACTACTACTACTACTACTACTACTACTACTTCTACTATTACTACTACTACTAATACTACTACGACGACTACTACTACTACTACTACTACTACTACTACTACTACTACTACTACTACTACTACTACTACTTCTACTACTACTACTACTACTACTACTACTACTACTATTACTGGAAAAACATTGTTTTAATGTGATTTTTAATGTAGAAGGAACCTTACAACTGGGTTGTACCTTGAACATCGCTGATAAAGCCTAAATTACGCTTAAGGATAGAGAAGTGCTTTTTAATGATTTAAATGTTGAACTTTATCTCATGACTCGTTTACCTAAGCCTACGTGGTTCTCAAACAAGTTTAAACAGAACTAAAAAAAACATCGTCAGACTGACAAGGGAAGGTACATAAATGAAAGAACACATGGTATAATCCAATGAAAACCAGACTAATGTCTATTCTCATAAGGGTTATAAGCGATACCCCTTTGTTAGTTTTTTTTGTTATCGGTACATGTGTTTTCACGTTCGTCATTTATCCTGTTATATCAAATCAGACCAATGGCTACTCATAAAAAACATAAAACCGTGTAGTTGAGAAAGTGTTATATTACAACCCAATTAAGGTAGAATTGAAGCTTGATTTATTTTTTAACATTTTATTTCACAATAGCGTTTTTTACCGCGACAAACGAGATCACACAGAAAATGTATATATTTTTTAACAAAATGTTAAGTGTTTTCATTGTACAACATTAAAGAAGTAAAGCTGCTTATCATTCTATGTTAATGCTTATTAAAATTAAATATGTTTAATCATTGGTTTCATAGTTAACCCATGTATGCCTTGTGGACTCTCCCATCCTTCTAAATTGGATCAATTTATTTCCAAAATTAGGGATGTCTAGTATATTTATTTCTATACTTTGAATATTTCTTACAGAAATTCCTTTAAGAAAACAGCGTAGACCCTGATGAGACGCGTCATGCCGCATCATGCGGCGCCTCATCTGGGTATACGCTGTTTGCCAAGGCCTTTTTTTTCTAGACGCTAGGCATAAAAAAGGTTAAACGTTTCACTAGATACTGAAACAAAACGTGTATAAGAGGACATTTTGTGTTCAAACATTCTTATAGCAGATATAAATCACCCCGCTTTTATTTTTTAGAATTTGTTTCGCTAAATAGGTTTACCTATGAAAATAGTGTGTCATTGTTTCTACATATGATTAAAATCTGCATGTGATTTCAGAACATGCTACTCATAGATATATAATACTGTCATGATAATACACACTATGAAAGAAACACATTAATTTTAAGGTGAATACAAACCAATGAATAATAATACAATTGTAATAAAATAAAACATTCATAAAATACATACTATTTTTTCAACATTTACTGCATAATGTTCATGAAAGTCATTCTGTATAAAAATGCATTGGATTCTTGAATTTGTATAACCACCAGTTGATGACCATTTTCCTGAGTGTCAAATGTTAATCAATAATCCATGTAGAATTTTCTAGAATTATTAAATTTACTAGTTATACATATGAATTGATACAATCCTATACTGACCAGCCGCTGTCATATATTGGGATAGGTTTTCGGCAGATGCATATTCCAAGATTCCAACTAGAGCGGCCATGCTATTGCGTTCCGAACAAAAATAAACTTCGAAATAAAAACTGTCAGCGGCAACTTACCAAAGGTAACATGCCGGTGAATCTGCGTGCTACCGAACGCTGTTAACCAAATAATGCCTAGCGTCTAGAAAAAAGGCCTTCGCAAACAGCGTAGACCCAAATGAAACGCCGCATGATGCGGCGTCTCATCAGGGTCTGTGCTGTTTGCTTAAAGGAATTTCTGTAATAAATATTCTAAATATTGAAATAAATATACTAGACATCCATAATTTTGGAAATAAATTAATCCAATTTAGAAGGATGGGAGAGTCCACTAGGCATAAATGGGTTAATGAGCGATTTTAGATGAACTGCGTACTTCTGTTGTATATTTCTGATCAGTACGGTGGGCAAGAAATACACCTTAGTTGCATACACGGTCATGTTAAACATTATTAGCAACCATTTTCTCTTTGAGCGTGTACATATGCAAACTCTATCACCCAACTTTTTGTATGACTAAACTTTGTGAATCATATCATATACTATTAAACGTCTGCTGGCTGTTATCACGTTTTTAAAAATTCACTATCGTCCATTTACTTTCAAGCTATCTCGACGAATTATTAGAAAATATTTGCATTGCTGTCATATCATGTTTTTATCGCAAAATATTATATACATATGCAGGTGGTTCCTAATAATTGTTGTTGCTAAATAGTGTGCTGAAAATTCTAAATGTTACTTTTTACATTTTATAATTATTGACAAAAGAGCTTGGTGTAGATGGAAATACTTTTTCTTTTTAATATGAAACCAACGGAATGATGAAATATCCTTCGCTATGTATTCTATAAACCCGTCAAACCGAGCAAGACAAGAAGCACCCAATCGGTGATCGACAAAACGAAAGAAACGTTCGTCAAGTTTATTTTATGTATTTAAATTGAAAAATTCCACATTTTATATTTAAAGTGTTATTGTATAAAACCCATTTATGCCCAGCGTCTAGAAATAAGGCCTTGGCAAACAGCGAAATCCCTAATGAGACGCCGCATGATGCGTCGTCTCATCAGGGTCTACGCTGTTTGCTTAAAGGACTGCGCTGTTTGCTTAATGGAATTTCTGTAAGAAACATTTTAAATATAGAAATTAATATACTAGACATCCCTAATTTTGGAAATAAATTGATCCGATTTAGAAGGATTTGAGATTTCACTAGAAATAAATGGGTTAATTGAAGGAAACTGTTAGGTAGAATTATACATTATGTGATGTTTATACTTAGTGATACGGCTTATCATATGAGCGATCCGAAAGTGAGTTTCAAGCCACATGCGGCAAGCTTAGCTCAAAACCAGCCTGGGCAATCGCACAGTCTAGTCAGGAGTTCCCCCGACCGTTAACGATACCATGAAACCTTGCGTGACTTTAAAGCGGATAGGGAGCTCCAGACCAGACTGTTAGATTGCAAAGGCTTGCTGGAGCTACGCTGGTCGCAAATTGCATGAGCACCGTTTTCAACTAACACCGCTTATGTCATTTCATATCGCGACAATCGCTTTGTACACCTCTGATAGATTCCATTTTGTATACGAAAAATAATTTGTATTGGCTATTGCTTTTACAAATCTACATTATTGAGTGAATCACGACATTGTTTACAATCATAACAATCACATATGTTTTTTTTCTAGTTTCCTTTATTAAAAATCCACAGTTCTTTTTCTAAACAACAACGTCATGTAAAAATTCAAATGAATATATCATTTGATCGAAAAACTATAGAGCGCAAGTCAATCGCGCAAAATGTTTATTTTAATTAATGTTGAATATTCACACATACAACATGTATACATTTTGGGATTATCTATTAAAATGTTTACACCAATTACACACGCCGTGATTTAATGTTAACTGTAACTAAACTTTAAAGAGAAAACACAAACACTTTTATACAAAATGAAAGTTCATGATATTCTTGCTATTTAATTCTTATACGAGAATTAAAACGTAATATCAATCAATCATTGTTTTCAATTGATTTTTTTTTTCTTACATTAATATAAGTCTGCATGTCCTGAAATATGACAGTAAGAATTCACCATACACCATTTTCTAATTAATTGCTCAGTTCAATGGATGTTAGTTACCTATATGACCGCACAGTAATCACTTAGTTCGCAGATGTTAGTAACCTATATGACCGCACAGTAAACACTTAGTTCGCAGAAGGTCACATATCGTATCAATCCACCACTGTATATACAAAAAATTATCACGATATATTACATACATTCTTAAGTAATTGAATCGTGTTCTGAGAAAACTTGGCATAATGCATGTGCGTAAAGTGCCATCCCAGATAAGCCTGTGCAGTTCGCACAGGCTAATCAGGGACGACACTTTCCGCATTTACGACATTGTTCGTCTCTTCTTAGCAAAAATCCAATTTAGGCGGAAAGTGTCGTCCCTGATTAGCCTGTGCGGACTGCACAGGCTAATCTGGGACGACACTTTACGCACATGCAGTAAGCCCAGTACGACAAGATAGGGAGATGCGACATATGTAACAATTACAAGTTGACATCAGCTGTATTTCAATAAAACAAAGATGTTATATGAAACGTGTTGTTTAACCTACATACCTACGCCGCCAGTATCGAAGCATTCTACAGACATAACTCAAGATATAGGGATGAAGCGATATAAGGATTATATCATATTATGCTGCCCTTTAATGCTTTGACCTTGATTTTATACTGTATAGTTGTACTTCAGTGCTTCTTCTGCCTCTTTACCAGTCTCATTGTCGTATTGGCTTAACCTGTTATAGCAACCTTACATTGATATTTTCATATAGACACCATTAACACTGACATAATGCAAGCGTGTCCCTATCAAAACGTCTACCTGCCAGTCAGGTCTATCAGCAATGATAGAAGGTACTGATTTGTTAATGAGGTCAACAAATAACAATTGGTTAACAATTATTAACAAACATATGCCAGAAATACACAAATGCGAAAAAATAAAAATGGAGTTGGACTTATACACGTATTTAAAGAACTGAATTAACGTTGCTTGAATAATTCATTTAATTGAAAACTATTAATTAAATTTTATAAAATATAAATGGGAAAAACTAAGATCCCTTACGTGTATATATAACATGAGCAAATAATTGCTTGTCCTGATGACATTCTTTATTTTTTGTGTATGAAAATGGTAGGGTTTTGTTTAAAGGCTAATAATTAAATAAAAACATCACTTGAAACGCTTTAAGTGAATAACCCACACGCAAAGACAAGTATATACAATCCATACAAATGTAGGTATTTTGTTCAGGATCATGTACTTACTTATTTACCAAAATAATATATTCAGATACCAGCATTTTAAGGAAAGTTTGGAAATAAATGTTCACAAGACTTTACTATAACCATATTAGGAAAACTGTCCCCTGGCGGACATTTTTTGACGGACAGTAACTATTTTCCAACTCGACCTAGATCATAAGAACACATCGTCTGACGATGTTTCATGATGATTTGGCAAACAGTGTGACTTCTAGAGTGCTCACAAGATTTCACTATAGCCTTATCAACAAACTGGGCCACCATTGGAGGCCATGTTTTTCAACGGACCGGAACCATTTTTGAACACGGTAGAGATATTTCTGAGACTGAGCAAGCTTCATGATAATGAGGAAAAACATGTCACTTATTAAGTTATGTACTTCGCATCGAAACTAAAATAGCTATGTATCTTATAAATCATCCTTTTTAATTCAATAAAGTGACGTTCCTAAATTTCAGAATAGAAGTCTGTAAAGAAAGGATGCTTTTCTCGTATCCAAAGACGGCTTTGTTTTTTTTAACCTAAAATCTTAATTAAATGAAGACAAAAGTGTCAGCCATTTACCATAACCCATTTATGCATAGCGTCTAGAAAAAGGCATTGGCAAACAGCGTAGACCCAGATGAGACGCCGCATCATGTGGCGTCTCATCAGGGTCTGCGCTGTTAGCTTAAAGGAATTTCTGGAAGAAATATTCTAAATATAGAAATAAGTATACTAGACATCCCTAATTTTGGACATAAATTGAATTAAGAAGGATGGGAGAATCAACCAGGCATACATGAGTTAAAGTACACAAAAGTGTCAGCCATTTATCTTATTTAGTCCTTAGCTCAAGTATGGCCTACGGTATCAGCTCATTTTCAAAAGGCGACTGAGCGACGTACATATCGCGCCCGTATATCACCAGACGTTTGATAATGATACGATTGATATTTTATCAATGAAACTCGAAATTCGAACGCATGCTTCCCGTCTCACGCTCCTGTTACATCGTGTCACTAAACTTTGGCACAAGGTCACACGTATCCGCACCAAAGTCCATGGCTCAAGTATTGATAACGAGACATTTGCGATACATCGTGTACAGTTTGCCTGTGAAATTATCAGTCGCGTTCTGATAAAACTGTGCTTAATGCATGTGCGTAATGTGTCGTCCCAGATTAGCCTATGCAGTCCACACTGGCTAATCAGGGACGACACTTTCCGCTGTTATGACATTTTTCGTTTAAATGAATTATGTTCTTAGCAAAAAAACAATATAGGCGAAAAGTGTCGTCCCTGATTAGCCTGTGCGGACTGCACGGGCTTATCTGGGATGACACTTAACGCACATGCATTATGCCAAGTTTTCTCAGAACAAGGCTCATATTTCTGTTTCGTTTTTATATCAGCACATTGGATTTTATAATTCAATTTGTATGAGTTAATTTCAAATACAAATCACACAATAGATGTTTGGTCTATACATGATTTTGATATGACAAATCCAAGATCGATTGAATAAAATGTATGGGTTTTTTTTCGCATCGCATCAGTAGTATTTCTATTGCATCCAAATACATGTGTTGGGAATGTTGGTAAAAGAGAGACTATGTATATGTTTGTCTTAAGCTGCCTAATATTGTAACTTTGGTATAAATTGACCGACCCAATCATTGCATTAAACGAATTATCCATTGTATTCCTATTTCGCGTTCGTTTAGTCTATGAATATTTTAGTTAGTATCAGGATAGAGAATTATTGAACTGTTTTTACCTTCCGATTTTACCACATGGCAGTTTTATTAAAAACTGAAAAGCGCAAGAACATTTTTATTTACAGTAACCATAAGTGTTTGTTGTATAACACTTATCATGTACATGCACAATTTTTAAGGTTATGATATTTCATAGAATGATTTTGGTTTATGAGTAAATAATTTCAAGTTAGAAATCAATATACGGGTATACACTGTTGTATTGATGGACAATTACGCACAATAAATATGTATTTATATTATTTTCAAATACATATATAACAAAATGGCCATGTAGCATGTTTAAAACTTAATCATCAGGTATAATTGTTGCAATGTATAGGTAATTTTGATGGCAGTAAGAGTCTAAAAATTCATCAAAAATATGCTGACATGTAATCGCCAGATGTATTTCATATCAAGGCATGTACATGTGCTTTACAAGATCCACAACATTCGGTAGGAACTATTGTTTGAAATTGATTTTCTATTCAGACCGACCCTGTCAACTAAACGTACGTTGAAAATGCTGATAAGGCCTAAAATACGGTAGGTGCATGGGAAAAGTATAAGAGAAGTAGTGTAAATCAAATTACTCGTCGAACGTTATCTCTTGATTGGTTTGGTTAAGATCACGTTTAACGCAATTCAAAAGGAATATCTCTATCTGCCTGGCAAGGGCATGATCGTTAATGAAAAATATGGTGCAAAGCAAGGACGTCCACAACAAATTCAACATTTGCTAAGGTTATCATTATAAAAGTGATGATTTTGTTCTTTTGAACTGAAAAACAATTCGTGTCCACGTTAATTGTTAATCCTTGCAGAACCACATCTAATAGAATGCAATGCATGGTACATGGTCAATCTTTACAATGTATCCATACAACACGCGTTTTATTTACAAATTTAAATAATTCATGTATAGCAACCCAGTTTACAAAGAATTTCATATAACATTTCTTTACAATCATATCGAAAAAAAAACCCAGATACAACTGAATATGATTATGCTAAGCTGCCTGTGCGTAAAATGTCGTCCCAGATTAGTCTGTGCAGTCCGCCTAAACTTGATTTTCGGTAAGGAGGGACTTCCTTGAAACTAAAAATACCATTTAAGCGGATTGTGTCGTCCCTTATTAGCCCGTGCGAACTGCACAGGCTAATCTGGGACGACACTTAACGCACATGCATTAAGCCCAGTTTCTCAAAACTCGGCTCAAATATTCTGATTAAATAGATGAATACGTCGCGGGTTACGGCTAATTATATTACAGTTTTGTGAACTTGACTTTTGGAATTAAGTATGTGTGTCCTTGTTTCTATATGAGCTATTTTATCATTTAATGTATACCATGCGACAGGACGACTATACTTATGAACTTCTGCACAATCATTATTATAACCACTGTTCCTACTAGAAACCAAATATAGTCATGCTATATCATTTATGATTATCAAACATGCGTATGCAATTCTGTGAATATTCTATAAGAATTAATTCAAATGGAAATTAAGTAATCACGAATGTGCATTTTATTCACAATTAAATGTAGCATTTTAATTCAAGTTTTTCTGATTAAGAATGCGTCAAATAGACGTGCATGGTCCTGTATATTTTGTGCCACTAGTTGATCAATCAGTTCCCGAGAAAGCATTATTTATTAACATTTACCACTTATAACACTTATTATTTAATATAGGCCGGTTTATATAATCTCATATGTGCACTGACCTGTCGCCGTCATGTATGCGTCTAAGTTTTCGGCAGAGACATAGTCCCAGGTTCCAACTAGAGAGGCCATGTTAATGCTTTCCGTTCAAAAAATGAACTCCGAAATGAAAACTGTCGGCGACAACTTCCCAAACAAAAGTGATTTTGATAAACACACGCAGGAAGATAGACGCGCTATCAAACGCTGTTCTTAAGCGGATAAAGCTATCCCGCGTATCGCCGTCGCATATCTATCATGCGGCGTTTGTTGAGTAAAAAATACAATCTACTTTACTCGGTCTTTGTTAATATGATAAGTGGCCGTTAAAAGTGGTCATGGAACTTTAAGAAATGAAAACGTCATGTACCCATCTGTACGCTTTAAACAATGCGATTTGTATATATTACATAAATGTAAAGTATGTCTCAGGGCTGCTGGTTGTAGTAACTCATCTAAAAATGTATATACATGTATTTACTTGCATATTATTTCGAAAGGCCTTGGCAAACAGCGTAGACCCAGATGAGACGGCGCATGATGCGGCGACTCATCAGGGTCTGCGCTGTTTGCTTAAAGAAATTTCTGTAAGATATATTCTAAATATAGAAATAAATATACTAGACATCCCTAATTTTGGAAATAAATTGATCCAATTTGTTGATCTAAATAACTAGTATGTTTAACAGAAAGTTGGCTTATTTTATGTTGCATTATTCAAATATAAGAGGAGCGTTCTAAAAAAACAACATTTGCTGGATACTGTACGAAAAATCGTCCTTATTTAATATCGTAGAAACTAGATGATTAAAGGTTTGTGTGTATCCTATACAATATCTAATAATTGAAAGAAAACACACTCGACATAACTTGAAGCTTGCTAATTTGATGAAACGCCTATTTATATAATTATATTCAATGGTGTTGTACAAAACATATAAATATACATGCAATTGATAACAATAAGAGTGATTGATACTTTTATACAGCTTTAATTAAAGGATTAATATTCTAAAAATGTGTGATATAAATAAAAATGCTGTAAGACACTTAAGCAATAAAACAATACAGGCTACGATATTAAAACACAGGAAAAATAAAATATTATGTAACTCGACAATGTCAAGTGAATAAAGGACAGTGTATTCTCATGTATATAAATTAACTCCCATCCGGTAACTGAATATATACCAATTGATATTTCAAGTGCAATTTAATCAGAGATATGGCGGTTATTGATAGAAACTTCCCGCCAGGCATGTGATGTTGATACCTAGCGATAGCCCTTATCGGGTGAGCACATTTTACTAAATATGACACAAGTATCCGTGTACATGGTTTTATAAATTATCACTCTAAGTATAAATGTTAAACATCCATTCTTAAAGACACACAGCTTGAAATGAAAGTAAATTTAAGTATAAATAAGAAACATATTCTATCTTTGCCAATTAGAATATATCTGATGAATACAAGGTAGAAATCCGTCTTTTTGCGCTTTAAAACTTAAAAATAATCGCGTTTGACGAAATGGACGTATACGTATAGAAATCCTACTTTCGGTTTTGAAATTAAAAAAAATACTTGCTAACAAGGCTATATATTTAACTTTATCTATGCCAATTAATATATGGGGGGGGGGGGTTACACGGTAGAAATCCGTCTTTTTTGTGCTTTAAAACTTACAAATAATCGCGTTTTTCGAAATGGGCGTATGCGTATAGAAATCCTACGTTCGGTTTAAAAAAACTTGCTTATTAGGCCATAGATTTAATGACAATTTTGCACACTTTCAAATTGCATCTATATGTATTGATTAACATGTATTTCATTTCAAGGTGTGTGGCTTTAAAGAGACACGTCAGCCGGTTCCCAAAATGGTTTCTTTTTTTGCATCTTATATTTAAGCATCCCTTGAAGATAAGAAGGCCACAAAAAGCATTATTTAGAAATATATAATAAAAAATATACGGTTAGCGCGATAAAAAATAAACTTATAAACTTGTTATATTTCTAAATGCAAGTTGATGGTATTTCATGGCATCTTAACCGGGTGCGTATACAACGAATCGACGCCAGGTTTTCCGCATAAAACACAATTTGTGTCATGTATTACTAGTACTAAATCTGAAACAGTATCGACCGATTAAACGCCATATAGGCGTTATTTCACAAAATATAAAAACATGCGTATAAATGATAACAGAAAATATTTCAACTTTCTGTTTATTTCTTCATCTAGTTTCAATACTGTATGCGTTATCATACAAGAAAATAAAACAATATTCAATTCAAAATTCAACGAAACATACTTTCGTTTACAATACACGTTTCATGTGGGATTCGACTCACGCCAACATAAATCCAGCAACACATTACAGTGAGAATTTATAGCAGTGTGGGTCATTTATCAACCGTTCGTCTGCGCATAGCCGTTCTTCGTCCATTAATAATTACTATTACTCATTTTACCAATAGTTTCATGATGCCAGAATATTTTATGTATCAATTACAATAAGTTTGCGTATTACTCATGTGTAGAAAATCTTTATTGTGAATCATGCCAAAAGTAATTAAAGGGATCTTTTCACGCTTTGGTAAATTGACAAAATTGAAAAAAGTTGTTTCAGATTCGTAAGTTTTCGTTTTAGTTATGATATTTGTGAGGAAACAGTAATACTGAACATTAACCATGCTCTAATATAGCCATTATATGCATCTTTTGACGATTTTAAAACCTAAAAATTATAAAGCGTTGCAACGCGAAACGATTGAATAATTTGGAGAGTTCTGTTTTTGTCGTTAAATTTTGTGAAACTACGAAGATTGCTTATATAAGGTATAAAATACGTCATGAATGTGTACTCGGCGGAATAGCTCAGTAGGCTAAAGCGTTTTTACTTCAGGACTCTGGCAGGACTCCAGGGGTTACTAGTTCGAAACCTGCTCCGGGCAATGTTCTTTTCCTTTTTTTATTTTTTTTCTTGATTTTTTACTGGAGCTTTTACGATCCAATGTTTACATTTATCAATATAAAGCATTTAATGAATAAGTTAAAAAAAATGCCAAAATCTTTGAAAAGGCCCCTTTAATATGTATTGGAGACCCTGTATTTGACTTATGGTTTAATCTAACAGGTTAAGATTTTGGGTACCCATGGACTTAAATAAAAAAAAGTAAATAGGAACATGACCAAGACAATTTACATATATTTAGGTCCAACAGTCAGACCCATGTGAGCATTTAAGATGTTCAAATCGCGACTACAATGTTTTGTAACATGAACTAGCAGCACTCGAAATATGCATGTTTTATGTTCAAATGTCATTGACAAAAGGTCAACAGCAATTCATCTTATTAGTGTTCAACGAGACGGACTCGAAGTAAGTACAATTTGAATCTGCAATAGACTGTAGACTTTAATTGGTGATACTTAACAGGGCATACATTCTCGTACTATCAATATTGAACGTAAATGAATATGAACATTAATTGCAAACAAGTTGCCAGCCGCCTGTCTGTACATACTTAGGTTATTGTTCTCATATTGCTAAACAACAAGTTCGTTCACAGGATTCGTACGTTTACATTTAATCAAGTCGCTTTGAAATGCAATTGTTTTGATTGTTGATTCATATTTGCATATTTAAAACTGCACCCTTATCTGGACATATTAGTCGCGTCGTCCGCAATAGGCAACCATCATACAATAGCCATCGCATCCGCGCGGACTGTTCAGTAGACCTTATAGCGGACACACTAGTTTATTAAAGGGATCTTTTCACGCTTTGGTAAATTGACAAAATTGAAAAAAGTTGTTTCATATCCGCAAATTTTCGTTTTAGTTTTGATATTTGTGAGGAAACAGTAATACTGAACATTTACCATGCTCTAATATAGCCATTATATGCATCTTTTGACGATTTTAAAACCTAAAAATTATAAAGCGTTGCAACGCGAAACGATTGAATAATTTGGAGAGTTCTGTTTTTGTCGTTAAATTTTGTTAAACTACGAAGATTGCTTATATAAGGTATAAAATACGTCAAGAATGTGTACTCGGCGGAATAGCTCAGTAGGCTAAAGCGTTTTTACTTCAGGACTCTGGCAGGACTCCAGGGGTCACTGGTTCGAAACCTGCTCCGGGCAATGTTCTTTTCCTTTTTTTAATTTTATTCTTGATTTTTTACTGGTGCTTTTACGATCCAGTGATTACATTTATCAATATAAAGCATTTAATGAATAAGTTAAAAAATGCCAAAATCTGTGAAAAGGCCCCTTTAACAGATTGCGCAATTAAGAGACTTTACAGCGGACACCGCAGTTTCTGACCAGACTGCGCAATTAAGATACTTAATAGCAGACACCGCAGTTTCTGACCAGACAGCACAATTAAAAGACTTTACAGCGGACACCGAAGTGTCATACCAGAATGCACAATTAAGAGACTTTATAGCGGACACCACAGTTTCTGACCAGACTGCGCAATTAAGAGACTTCATGGCGTACACCGCAGTTTCTTACCAGATTTCGCAATTAAGAGACTTTATAGCGGACAATGCAATATCTGACCAGACTGCGCAATTAAGAGACTTTATAACGGACAATGCAGTTTCTGACCAGACTGCGCAATTAAGAGACTTTATAGCGGACACCGCAGTTTCTGACCACACTGCGCAATTAAGAGACTTTAAAGCGGACACTGCAGTTTCTGACCAGACTGCGCAATTGAGAGACTTTATAGCGTACACCGCAGTTTCTTATCATAATGCGCAATTAAGAGACTTTATAACGGATACCGCAGTTTCTTACCACACTGCACAATTAAGAGACTTTAAACCGGACACCGTAGTTTCTGAACAGACTGCGCAATTAAGAGATTTTATAGCGGACACCACAGTTTCTAATCACACTGCACAATTAAGAGACTTTTTAGCGGACACCGCAGTTTCTGACCACACTGGCCTGGAGGCACGCTCGCCGCATGTGGCATAAAATCGATTTTCGCATAACGCGGCTCAAATTTTGATTTAAAAGAATATAACAATCGCATATATGTTTGTGCATTCTTTACACGTCACTGTGTCTGCTACAAATGTATGGCTGCATTGTTCGCAGTGCAAAAGGTTTCACGGCTACTTCAAATAGTTAAGGGAAGCCGACAATAACGTAAACATAAGCTTCGGTTTGTCTGTATCTGTGCTCTACTTCCCGTTTATTTAAATGTTTCTATGTCAAAGAGCGTGGTGTTGTTTATAGAATTTAGTAGAGCAGATTTAAGTTAAAAAAAATTCAATATTACGGTTTGCAAAACGCCTCTTTTAATTCGAACGAAATTGAATGAAGAATTTTTTTCTGTTTTATTAACATGAATGAGCAACATTTAACATCGCATGAGTTTAGGATTGTTTGTATAAATAATAAACACAAAGTGCGCGCACTGCGACATTAATGTAAACCATGTACTTTTTAAAGGTGAAGATATATATTGATATCGAATTAAACTGAGTCTTTGTTATCCGCACGTGGAGAAGAATGTACGCGATTTCAATCTCGGATTTTTGTGTGTTCGCGTGTTCCAAACAATACAAATATAGTAAGTCTGCATAAGTAAAATTGTGACTTTAAAAGCGAACTACCGGTATGCAGCATTTTCTGAAATATTGCCCGGATCAGAGAAGGTCAGTAAACTATCTGAACTCACGGCAATACCATAGTTCGCAGTGAGTCACTTTCCCAATGGTGTGAATGTGCAAGTGATTAGCCTGTGATTAGCAACAATTCTCAAGTTTCTTTATTTATCGCGTACCAGATGCATCATTACACGGACTGACCCATGTTGATATCATTATCTAAGCGGTTTGCAGAACATCGAAATTGTTGCTGGGAAAGAGGCATTTCTTTAATTAGAGCAAAGTGATGTCCGGATCGCTGCATTTCTTCATTCTCTATAACGTCCCCCTCCCCCATCCCCCCCCCCCACACACACACACCTATCCCACGTGCATCATCAGTTCGGTTCATCATACCGGTATAGTTGGATTAAACAGGACTACTATATTCGAAAAATTATTCTCTCTATGTCTTATACGATCTATTCTCGATCCAACTCGAACATATGAGTCGTGTTCAGAGAAATCTGGGCATAATACATGTGCGTAAAGTGTCGTCCCAGATTGGCCTGTGCAGTCCGCACAGGCTAATCAGGGACGACACTTTCCCCTTTTATGACATTTTCCGTTAAAATGAAATCTCTTCTTAGCGCAAAAATCCAATTTAGGCGGAAAGTGTCGTCCCTGATTAGCCTGTGCAGACTGCACAGACCAATCAGGAACAACACTTTACTCACATGCATTATGCCCAGTTTTCTCAGAACGCGACTCAAATACTTTTTTCTTCTCATTCCTATATGATGAACCCTTTTGGAGAGTTTTATGATAATACCATTGATGGGAACAAATAAGGATATTCGAAAGCCGTTTGAAAATTTGACTCCAAAATAATGAATCGAATATATGATGTTAATGCAAATCAACTTCCAAAGGTTGTATAAGTACAAGGTTAACTTGTCAATATAATGAAGGAGTGCATGTTCGGGCTGTCAAACTAACGTAGAAACCATTATTCGGCTTGTCGAAATTACGTAGGAACGAACGTCTGGGTTGTGAAAACAACTAACAACTGTGTCAAATTTAGCGTAGGAACTATTGTTTGTTAGAACGAATATCCGGGATTCCCAGCATGCACAAGCCGTATTTAGATATCGTAATTATTTGACCGACAACGCCTTTGATACAATAATGTGTTAATATGCGGTTTTACTCATCAACGTAGCCGTCAGTCTGTTCTCCTTTCGTCTATCGATATTTTAAAAATATAACATGGCATATTGTATATTAGTAATAATTTGCATCTTATGCTCCCGAAAGTTTTTGTGAGTTAGTTCAAACGGATCCCCGTTCAATGAGCCTATTGCAAGACTGACTACAAAGATACCACATAGAAGATCGCATAAAAATATTTTTTTTAATTGGTATTACCTTAATTCCTAACTTGAGATTGCGGTCACCTGAAAACAACGGTCATCTGCGTACAGCGGTAAGTTTAGACCCCCCACCCCTCCTAACGAAAATCATATTGTATTTCACCAGAGTGTAACGGCCACCTGGCTTTAGCGTCCAACAACAAGTATATTAATCGGAAAGCCAGTTTCACCTGTGCACAGCGGTCACGAGGCAATCATTGCAAGGGACAAAAAGTAAACACTCAATTTAATATGGGTTATTGCCTCTTACCTCTGACGTCATAGGGTAATGTGCGTGCATGTGTTGTGGATAAAGAATCTGATTGAGATAAATGCCTTTACTATGATAAGTGTTAGAAACCAAATAAAAGGGTGTTGAGTTTTTTTCCTAGGATAATTATGTGGGAAATCTTGCAAAACATATGTCAGAGTATTAACAAGTTTCAAGTAATTTTCGCTTATTAAATGACCGTTTATTAGCAAAAACAACCTTTACGTAATAATTACATATCTAAATATGGATTTTATAGTAATATATTCTGATCATTCTTTACATGATATTTCTAGCGTACACGTCAATTGTTTGCAATCTGAATAATAAATCAAGGAATAACTATAAACGCAAGTTCTTCGCGTTAGATGAGCGAGTTAAGTGTGTGAAACAGTTGCAGCAGGAAAAATTCGCACGTGTTTGCAAGTGAATTATATGTTGGACGAGTGCAGATTGTGCTTAAAAGTAAGCATGCATTAAAAGGACCGTCCAACAAATTTCACGTTTTGGTAAATTGACAAAAAATTTAAAAAGTTGTTTCAGATTCGCAAATTTTCGTTAAAGTTATTAAATTTTTGAGGAAATAGTAATACTGACCATTTACCATGCTCTTAAATATCCATTATATGCATCTTTTAATGATTTTAAAACCTGAAAATTATAAAGCGTCGTGCGACGCGAAACGATTGAATTATTTGGAAAGTTCTGTTGTTGTCGTTTTATTTTGGGATACTACGAGGATTGCTTATATAGGTAAAAAATACATACCATACAGTAAGCATAGACCAGGATGGTCGCGTTGTCGTTGTTGCGGGAGACTTTTTACCCCAGGACGCCAGGGGTCAGTGGTTCGAGCCCTGTTGAGGGTTACTTTTTTCCTTTCTTTAAATTGTATTATTGTTTTTACTGGAGATTTTTAGTTCAAATGTTTAAATATATCAATATAAATCATTTAATGACAAGATTCAATACATGCCAAAATCTGTTGGACGGCCCCTTTTTTTAGGGGTGCGAATCGAATGGGAATATGATTTTAAAGCATCCGAACTTTGACACAGAAAACAGTGGATTGAACGATCTACTTTAAAATTATATCACATAGGCTATGACTCGTATGGTCAATATTAATAGACTCATGATTCAAGAAACAGCAAGTACGTTTGTCGGTGAGATCGTCAAACGGACTGATCGTGATCGTAAATAAAAAATATCGATCAATGATCCTAAATAGGACTGGAGGGTTTACTGAGTGAATAAAAGGCCGATTTTAACCACTGTATTATGGCTCATAAATTCATAATTTTAGCGATAGGTTTTTCATTTAAATCATTTTATAAACTATACATTTGTAATATTCATTAGAAATAATATTAGTTATTATACTTTTTTAAGCAATGCGCCCTTGTTTATATTGCATTGTGTTCAAACGACTGGATAACCTGTTCATAATACATAGCCCATTTAATTACTTTTATATTATATACTTTCAAATATAAAAATGATATTAAAGTCGCGATTTCATTTAATGATTGATCGTTATTGTACATAGTAATTAAAATTTCCAAGACATAGATCCTTTGTGCATTTGTTTCAATTTATATCGTTAAACGTAGTTCTCTTTAGAAAAGGAACGCGTTTGCTTCGTCAGACGGATTTGTATGTTCATAACCTTAAAACTGTATTCACTGTTTCGACAAAAGGTGTGTGCCATTTATTTTCTATAACCTGATAACACTTTATCAGGTTATCAGTAATTTTCCGAATGGCGGCAAAAATCTACATTTATCTGGCCTGTCAACGCTACGCGACAATGATTATTCATAAATAAAATACGTACACAGCTTTTCCGACCAATTCTCTTGTAATAACATCCCACCCACTGACGTGTGGCAATTGTAAAACGTATCATAACCAAAGTCCATTTGATATGTATCGATAAGCAGGCAGTTGTCTATAACGTGGGAAAATGCATATATTACTTGGATTGTGTTACTAAAAACGTTGAATTTTATTACTAGAAACTATTACTGATTTTTTTCGTGGGTAATACAGGACTCCTTGCATAGCGGTGTACTGTAGTTTTTAGCAGTATTGCAATCGGGTGCAAAAATATGTTGGGCATCATGTTTTAACAGAAACGAAGCCCCATATTTAAAAAAAAAACTCGTTGAGAACATGTTATGCATGACGAAAATCATACTAGCCTTATCATGTTAAAATGAAGACATATTACGCACAAGAACAGATTCAAGTTTAAATACGACCAGAAACACATCCTTGCTAATATGACGCACTTCCATTGCTTAATCTATTTATGCCTAGTGGACTCTCCCATCCTTCTACATTAGATCAATTTATTTCCAAAATTAGGGATGTCTATTATATTTATTTCTATATTTAGAATATTTCTTACATAAATTTCTTTAGCAAACAGCGCAGACTCTGATGAGACGCCGCATCATGCGGCGTCTCATCTGGGTGTACGATGTTGGCCAAGGCCTTTTTTCTAGACGCAATGCATAAATGGGTTAATTGTTAAGTTTATATTATATTAATTACACTTTGCATAACCCTCGGATTTAGGCTCATGGTATTTTATTTCAATATATTTCAAGTATTTAATATTTAATTACACAAATTTGTGTGTTATTATGAAATGTTCAGACAATTTTTACGACAAAACAGGTTTGGTAGTTATCTTCTGTAAATAAGCTGACATATGGAATACTTGAAGTATTCTGGACTAGATGTATTTAATATCAAGTGCGAACACTTGTTCAGGCTTATAAAGACACGTACCATGGTAATAACATGTTCCTCGATCGAACATATATTGTTTGCACGTGATTGTGTAATTTTTAATTAAGAGGAAACCTGTCAGCCCAGATATTACGTCGGGAAATACTGGTACAGCCTCAATCACAATAAAGTGTAACACATATATGAGTCGCGTTTTGAGAAAATTGGGCTTAATGCATGTGCGTAAAGTGTCATCCCAGATTAGCCTGTGCAGTCCGCACAGGCTAATCAGGGACAACACTTTCCGCCTAAACTTGATTTTCGGTAAGGAGGGACTTCCTTGAAGTTAGCAATACCATAAAAGCGAAAAGTGTCGTCCCTGATTAGCTTGTGCGGACTGCACAGGCTAATCTGTGACGACACTTTAAGCACATGCATTATGCCCAGTTTTGTCAGAACGCGTCTTATATTTGAATACAAAATGTTATCGTTGTAAATGTTTGCAATTGACAAGAGTGAACGTTATCTCAAGTTCCGTTTAGTTTGTAAAACAAGCCTTCCCATGAAAGATTCCGTAACGCTCTTTAATGGTAATAAAAACATGTTAAAACACAAGGTCGTCTAAAATGAAATATCGGATCGTTGTGATTATCAAAGGCGTCACGCGCTGGCTTTTTTGTTTCTTTTTTTTTCGCTATAAGCGATAAGTGTGTTCACGTCACCGTCTAGCATGCTACCATTTCATTCTAATAAATAATATGAACTGCACGAAATACGGAAGCTTTATCAAAATTGTCAATATACGATTGATATCTTCATATAAGATGATACATATTTTATGTGACACTGTAACTTACAATCGTTATTTCAAGACGACATACGTCTACGCGTTTATTATTCACGAACGTGTGGACGCAAAGAACAAAGCATGCATTGTCCCTAGACATTTTAACCAATTTTAAAATAAGAAGAACAACAAGCTTTTAAAGCTGTACATGGTTTTTATCGTTAAGTTTATAATACAGTTTTTCATTGAATGGTTAGAGTGCTTTGCTTTTTTGGGAAATAAATACAAACGGTAATTTATGTTGTTTGGCCACTTAATAATAATTTATTAATTTTTAAATAAAGGTGAATCAATAATATTTGATAACATAATAAGGAACAATACATGTGATAAATATAACCAAAGATAACAAGAGCTGTGTTTGTGAAACACAATGCCCCCTACTGCGCCGCTTTGAAGCCATATATTTGACCTTTGACCTTGAAGGATGACCTTGACCTTTCACCAATCAAAATGTGCAGCTCCATGAGATACACATGCATGCCAAATATCAAGTTGCTATATTCAATATGCAAAAGTTATGACCAACCTTAACGTTTTGGGACAGACAGACATACAGACAGGCCAAAAACAATATACCCCGATCATTCGATCCGGGGGGCATAAAAAAGAGAAGATTCGTTGCTACGAGAACGGACATATAAACGACCTTTTGATAAGAAGTTGGTGAGTCACTGTTCATTCATAAAACAAGCACAAAATCTGCAAGCGAAAATGTCGTTTATACAACGAATAACAATAATACTGGACGTTGCTATAAGCAACCAACTATTTTTTCTTGTGTCGTAAAAACACTCATCAATTTCCATGTCACTATTTACTTAATTTTGTTACCAACACGAACAGGGTTTTTTTCCAAGTCAGACTGAATCAGCATGCATGACGTACTTGTGAATGTACTTGATATGTGTCGCGTTCTGGGAACACTGGGCATAATGCATGTGCGGCAAGTGTCGTCCCAGATTAGCCTGTGCAGTCCGCACAGCCTAATCAGGGACGACACTTTCCGCTTTTATGGTATTTTTCGTTTAAAGTAAGTCCCTTCTTACCGAAAATTTAATTTAGGCGGAAAGTTACGTCCCAGATTATTTCCGCACAGGCTAATCTGGGGCGACACTTAACGCACAGGCATTTTGCCTAGTTTTCTCAGAACGCGACACATATGTTAAACATGAGGGTAAATTACTATTTTACTAAGTATTCGGTACCTCGCGCGATAAGGGTTTTCATTTCAGGAACATGGTGAACCTAGGGCTATGAATCCAGCTGTTGAGACTGCAGGCAAGAAAAGCAATGTTTAGTCTATAAAAAAAATTTATGAAACCTCGATTTATCTATTGAATGTCAATTGAAACTGTTCGACAATACTATTGTTCCAATTTTAACATACGTGTGCGAAGTATGGGGTTACGGAGACTTATCAATTATTGAAAAGGTTCACACATTTTTTTTAAACATATTTTTGGTGTTAAAAAAGGTACACCAAATGTCATGATTTATGGGGCTCTTGGTCGTTATCCACTATCAAGTGTTATTAAACAGCGAATGGTCGGGCTTTGGTATGAACTTGTTACAAATGATCAAAATAAGCTCAGCGCGATAATGTATAAGCTAATATTTTCTCATGCAAGTATAAACGACGTTAAGTTCAAATGGATCGATAACATGAAATGTATCTTTGATCAGTGTAGAATGAGCTACGTCTGGAATAATCAATATTTTACTGGCACCAAGCATTTATAATTGGCAAATTTAAATAAAGTTCTTTGTGATCAATATATACAGCAATGGTCTTCCGATATAAATGCAATGCCTAAATGTCTCAACTATCGAATTTTTAAAGATACGTTTGGACTAGAGAATTATTTTGAATTTGTACCTGATTATTATTTACCTTATTTTATAAAGTACCGAAGCGTAACCACCATCTGCTAATTGAAAAGGGCCTTTGGCAAAATATTGAACGTAACCTAAGAAAGTGTCAACTGTGGAATTTAAATGACATTGGCGATGAGTTCCATTACATTTTGAACTGTCCTTTCTTTGCAAACCAACGATGCAATACTTTTTAAAAGAATCATGAATGAAACAGATAGATCAACATTTTTTATTTAATGCTTTCCGGTGGTTTATAGAGAAATATCAGTGAATTAAAACTGATAATTTCACTGTTTCAAACAGTGAAAATTATCAGTGAGAATTATCGATAATTTTCATTGTTTACTGTGAAATGACGTCATTTTTTTTACGAAATGACGTCATTATCCCAGCAAAATTCGTTAGTTAAACTCTTGAACAATGTATATAAACTGTGAAAAATGCATTAAATAAAAAGAAAATGTGTTGGATTCGGTGGATTATCGACTTTAATTCACTCGTGATCAAAGAAAACATATATTTTCACTCGTGGCTGCGCCACTCGTGAAAATATTATTTTCTATGATCACTCGTGAATTAAAATCGATAATCCACCGGATCCAACAAATATCCTCTATGTAATTTAGTAAAATTTATAAAGACTATTTTAGATTATTTTAAAAATACACCTGGCCTATATTGTTTATAAATAATTTTGCTGCTAGCTTTATGTAATGCTAATAACATATATATATATATATTATATATATATATATATATATATATATATATATATATATATATATATATATGTATGTATGTATATATTGTTGATAATATACTGAATGTCGTTGTACCCTTATTTTCTTGCTGCATCTGTATTATCTGTATTTGTATTTATATACAAATATTATCTGGATTTGATCTAGTACTATGCTATTTGTTTATATTATCATAGTAACTGTGTTGTACAATAATATTGTATGTGTTACCTTACCCATACAGCTTGACCTATACTTGAATTATTTTGTAACTCACCTTTATACCTCTTGTTCACATTGTAACAAATGTGCTGAGCGTATTAATAAACGAAACGAAAGAAAACGAGGCATTGGCTCGGTTTAGCCTGACAAGTTATCAGTTATTTCCCATATAGCGACTATGCGAACTTAACCCATTTATGCCTAGCGTCTAGAAATAAGGCTTTGGCAAACAGCGTAGACCCAGATAAGACGTCGCATGATGCGGCGTCTCAGCAGGTTCTCCGCTGTTTGCTTCAAGGAATTTCTGTAAGAAATATTCTTAATTTAAAAATATAATATACTAGACATCCCTAATTTGGAAATAAATTGATCCAATTTTGAAGGATTGGAGAGTCAACTAGGCATAAATGGGTTAATACCGCATCAAATATTTCACTCGACGTTTGCTGATGATACGCGACTTTGTTTGAATGAAAGTCGAAAGCAGGCTTCCCGCCCCATGTCACGTATCACTGACATGTGACAATAGGTCCCACTTATCAGCAGCAAAGTCCATTGATCAAGTATTGATACGAAGGCATTTGGATTACATTTCATTTAATGTTTAGTAGCATGTGACATTATATTTATTAATTAATGTTAGTTCAGCATTGTGTTATTTAAAAATAGCTTTCACTTGATTGATAGATTAGTATTATTATAATGCGTATAAGCAAGGAAATGGAAAAAAAAACATTTCTTTTTTATTGGTCAAGTGCCTAAATCCGCCGCATTTGGAAGCTACTTAAACGATTTTTTTAAAAAGAACAACACAAAACATCATAAATGAAGCTATTTTCAGTAGGCAATTGCTTGCATATTTTGGGAACATTTCGACTTTTGTGGGAAAAATAAAGGCCTAAATTGCGTAAAATATCATAATATCAAACCATCGGCATTTCTTTGTATAAAGATAATTGGTACATAAATTTGGCATTGTGATAAGCTAAATCTACTAAATATTGACATTTGGTTTAAATTATATTCACGTGCATGAACGATGTTGCAATATCTTTGAATACTTCTTTATATTTCTAGAGCTCAAAAACTGATGCCGTCAAACTTATTAAATGACAATAAAAGTTTATGCACGTAACACGATCATTCGATAATTGCACTTGCACCTTATGATAATTACCCCCACCCCCCAACCATCAGCATTTATCGACCCCCCCCCCCCCCTCCCCCCCCCCCACCATCAGCATTTATCGACCCCCCCCTCCCAACCATCAGAATTTATCGATCCCCCCCCCACCATCAGCATTTATCGACCCCCCCCCCCAAACCATCAGAAATTATCGACCCCCCCCCCCAAAAAAAAAAAGTGCGTAAAACGCTAATAACAAAAAAGTGGCGGATTTAGATTACTTGGCAGAATCAAGCACTGCGCCAGCGTCATTTATTTAGTAATTAATAATTAAACTATAATTACGTTTTCCTATACGACTTGCAAGCAATTACTATTTTTGGAAATTTGATTGGGAAGGGAAACAATATTTCGTATGAGTCTGCCCCACTTTGCCAAAATAAATGGATATACCCGCAACTGGTATGTCTAAAACCCAAAACGCTATATACTTATTGAAATTAATCCCACGTAAAATACTGAACAACAAGTACTACCAATTAATTTATTGTCAAAAAAGAATTATGTAGCATGCGTTATCATGTCAACTGTGCCTTGCCATTTACCGATGGAATCTTATTCAAATATCAAACAACCGTGAAATTATCAAATTATTATTTGTAAGTAAATGCATGTATATACGACACAAGGTACGCGTTTGAAAGGTATTATCAACCCGTGTATGCATAGTGGACTCTCACATCCTTCTAAAGTGGATCAATTTATTACCAAAATTAGGGATGTCTAGTATATTTATTTCTATATTTAGAATATTTCTTACAGAAATTCCTGTAAGCAAACAGCGCAGACCCTGATGAGACGCCGCATCATGCGGCGTCTCATCTGGGTCTACGCTGTTTGCCAAGGCATTTTTTTATAGACGCTAGGCATAAAAGGGTTGACTGAAATTACCCGAAAAACGAAGTACTAGAGTATTCCTTTGTTTTGTAAAAAAATCAACATTAAGTAAGTTACATGCTCAATATTGTGCAAACATTGTTTGAGTGTGATTTAGGGGATTTTGAAATTTCGAAAGACTTTGTCAACTCATTTGTATTTGATCGGTTAGAGAGCCTAAATTTAGTAATTGAGCAACGAGTAGCACATGTATTGAATAAACACTTTTTCTCAATTGTAAGAGTAATGCTTAAAGGGTGTTTTCAAGTTTGTGTAATTTGACAAAATTGAAAAAGTTGTTTTAGATTCGCAAATTTTCGTTTTAGTTATGATATTTGTGAGGAAACAGTAATACTGAACATTTACCATGCTCTTAAATAGCCATTATATGCATCTTTTGACATTTAAAAACCTGAAAATTATAAAGCTTTGCAATGCGAAACGAATGAATTATTTTGAGAGTTCTGTTGTTGTCGTTATATTTTGTGAATTTACGAGGATTGCTTATATAAAGTATAAAATACATCTGTCTTTGTATCAGGAAGAATGGCCAAGTGGTCTAAGTGGTGGACTTTTTACTTCAGGACTCAAGGGGTCAGTGGTTCGAGCCCTGCTGAGTGTTACTTTTTTAAATATTATTTTTGATTTTGTACTGGAGCTTTTTAGATCCAATGTTTACATTTATAAATATAAAGCATTTAGTGACAAACTTCAAAACATGACAAAATCTGTGAAAAGGCCCCTTTAAATGAAAAATGTGAACGTTATCTCGCCATGCTTTTGGTTAGACAATTGTCAAACAAAGAATTACACGAACATTCAACGTCTCCCAGACAAGTGTGTCGTTGATAAAAACAAGGACATCTGCCGGTATAAAATAGCGTGATCCGATAGTTTTATAACATGTCACATCGTAATTTTGTATTAACGGATTTGTCTAGGCTCCGTCTGTATCGGAAAATACGATACCATGCAAAAAATGCATACATCTTCTAATTGAGCATCTTTCCTAACCAATATTATCTACATTTTTCTACGGATTAACGCATGAGTTATTTAACACACGTTTTATTTTAATTTTTTCTTTAGCCATTTTTATAAATAAAAACATAGCGCTAAAGGTACTAAAGCTTTTCGCTATTGCATATTTTTAGACGCAACTGTTTTTTTTTTCAAAATAAGGTTACAGCTTTTTTATCGCAAGTTGACATGAACACAATCCATTCAAATTTGTGAAGAATGTGTCTTAGCGCACAGGTCGAGATGTGTGTGCCCTGTTTATCATCCTATTTATGTTAAAGAAAACTTAAACGAAATAACAACAGGATGTCATTTTTAGCTAAACATAGATATGATGACAATAGTATAATAAGAACAAGTTAACCCATTTATGCCTAGTGGACTCTCCCATCCTTCAAAATTGGATCAATTTATTTCAAAAATTACAGAGATGTCTATTTTATTTATTTTTTATATTTAGAATATTTCTTACAGAAATTCCTTTAAGCAAACATTCTTCATGAAATTCTTCATGAATTCTTCATGAAATAAAGTTATTATTATTATATTATTAAACAGCGCAAACCCTGATGAGACGCCGCATGATGCGGCGTCTCATCTGGGTCGACGCTGTTTGCCAAGGCCTTTTTTCTAGACGCTAGGCATAAATGGGTTAAATGAACATTGTTGCAATATCGAATACCTATCACACTAAGAATATAACTTCATGATGGAAACTTCCTTTTCAAAACTGTAATGACACCATATACAGATTCAAAATGTACAATAAGACACTAAATGACCTTTACATAAAGCCAGCAGACACGAATGAATCCATTCGAATATTTCATAGGCTGATTCGAGAGAAAGTCTCTGAACTTTAGCTACATCACTGTGTCTGTGCACAGCGCAAATGATGTATCGCTGTTCAGTGTAAGGAATTCTGGCCTACTCTCTGCATTTTCAAACGAAATATAGACACAAATGGTAGCCCAGTTTCAATTACGCGTTAAAATCCATCTCGCAGAATTTCAGGGTCTGTAAACGGTCACTTAATCGTCAGGGGAAGAAATAATTTACTATCGTGAACACAGTTTTGCTTTCAAGATGAGAAAACAAACACTATCGAAATAGTATAGGGTCACGATAAACGGGAAATCGTTTCATTACCTAACCACAAATGTTTGCCGTACTCGGTCAGCAAGTCTGGAAATCGTTTCTTAACGCACGGAACGGCTACCCTAATTTGCCAGTTTGCTATATCTGATATTTTGAAAACAATAATATATCGAAAAGACTTGTGCTAAAATGTGCCATTAACAATACGCCATAAGATGTTTAAAGACCCGCGTCATGCTAAAATGGGTCTTATGCTATATGTGCCCATCAAAGCTATAGCCCACCCAGTCTGCGCATCTTGCAGTCTGGTCAGGAGATACGTAATGAGACCATAAAACATTGTGTGATTTTATAGCGGACAACATCGCCTCTGAGCAGACTGCGCAAATGCGCAGTCTGAGCTTGAGCTACGCTGACAACTATGGCGCACCAAAGGGGTCGAAACTTTAACTTCTGCTCGAGCAGAAAAAAATGCTGCTCGAGCAGCATTAAAATGCTGCTCGAGCAGGATATTGCTGCTCGAGCAGCAATTTACTGGTCGAGCAGCATTTCAATGCTGCTTGAGCAGCAAAATTCCTGCTCGAGCAGCAATATGCTGCTCGAGCAGCATTTATTTTTAGAATAAGCCATTGAACCCGTCAGCCAATCAAATTTGAGCTTACAAACGGACGACATTAGCTATCTCTACGGAAACGAAATAGACCGGTGAAGCGTCAATAACAGTCAATATTGTCAGATCGTGAGATTTGACGATTTTCACAGTACCCTCGTGATATTGCTCCGATCAGTTGCCGTGAAAAATGTCAGATTGATGAAAAATAATATTTAACGCATTGTTGTTTCAATTCAACTTAATTTCGCGTTTTAACAGCTCGCAGTTATTTTCGGACATCTTTTTTTTCGGACGTTGAACCTAAACACATTGTTCACAACAAAGATATCAAAACAGTAGTTCTAACACCATGCAAACATTTGAATTTTAAAACGATTTTCGTTTTAAATGCTATATATATCGATGATGTACATGCATTACGTTGTAAAGAAATATGGTAATGCTTAATTTACAGTCATGAGTGTTGCAGTTTTTTAATACAAAGATATAGCATTGATTTAAGAAAATACTTTCAGATTATATATATATATATATATATATATATATATATATATATATATATATATATATATATATATATATTATTTCACCTTAAAAAAGTTAAAAACTGATTATGAACCAAATTCAGTTCCACAAATGTTTAATCCCAATCGGTGTTTTTATCATTATTTTAGCTAATTCACATGTACACTCAATTCAGGAAAACTATTGTATTATATTTCACACAATCATATTTACCACTATCATCATTTATTTAACATGTCAATAAGCTCGATTGGTAATTGTCGGTTCGGCTTGGGCAATGCTTTAAAGTACCCCCGTGTACTCTTAAGTATACTTTAATGTACCCCGGGTACGCTAAATATTCTTAAACGTACCGTTGGTCTGTCTGTCAGTGCAGTCACTCACAAACTTTTCAGTGCTTTATCTCAGAAATTCAATATAAGTTTTCAACATGAAACTTTATGGGTGTATAAATATAGCTGAGGAGAGGTGCCATGCACAAGAACCATAACCCGTCGCTTTCTGAAATAAGAGTTATTTCGCTTTGTTGTTTTTGTATGATGTAACTAGGGCTATATCTCAGATACTATACAAGATTTTAACATGAAACTTCATGGGTGTATAATTATCAATGCACAAGAACCATAACCGTATACTTTCTTACGTAACTGTTATTGCCCTTTCTTGTTATTGTTATTTTATGATGTAACTTTTTAGGGCTATATCTCATTTATAGAACCATGCATAAGAACTACAACCCTTCACTTTCTTATATAAGAGTTATTGCCCTTTGTTGTTTTTATATGATGAAACTTTTCAGGGCTTTATCTCAGAAACTATAAATACAAGATTTCAACATGAAATTTCATGGGTGTATAATTGTCAATGAGAATAAGTGCCATGCACAAAAAACATAACCCTAGTACATATGTACATGTCTGATGTTACTTTACAGGACTATATCACAGATACTATACACGATTTAAAGATGAAATTTAATGGATGTTAAGATATCAATGAGGAGAGGTGTCATGCACAAAATCTATAACCCTACACTTTCTTAAATAAGAGTTATTGCCAATTGTTTTTTTTATGTTGTTACTTTTAAATAAGTGAGATAAGGGTACAACCCTTCAAATAAACTTTTCTGTTAGTTCTGCACCCATCAATAATCAAAATTTATTTGGCGGGGGATATCAATTAAACGAATTTGCTTATTATTAGTCTCAACGTTGAAAAAGACTTAATATTTTAAGTAGCAATGAGAATATAAGACACAACAGACTCATCAGTCATCAGTATTATGTTAACATATCTTTAGTCAGTTACTTAACTAGGGCAAATAAAGTTGAAGTTTATCAGGTGGTCTAAAAGTCCTCACCGCCTAGCAGATAAGTCTACAAAGTATTTTAAAAACCGGTTCATGAACATGAAATGATAAGTCATTTACGCCATCGGGATTATTTATTTTAAGTCAATATGTTTTTGGAATCTTAAGGCACTCATTGAAAAATACACCACTACATAAATAAATATCTAGGTCAATTGTGATTCTGTCAAGCAATGATTATCATATCAATTATTATCTCCAGAGTTATTCTTTTTTTGTTGCACTTATCATAATCTAACCATCTGCATTATTTTTGCCAAACAGGTGGTTTTGCAATCTGAGCACCACAATCATCAATATTTTTGTGTGGATATAAAGATGTTATAAAAATGTAGGATTTAAAACCTTCAGTTTTATTGTGCTGTACTTGTTTAGGAGATGTGTAATACCAACTGGCTACTTCTGTTTTCAGAACTAAAAGGCACAGAAGGATTTTATTAATATTTTGTTGAGTTCTCAGATTAATCGAGCCCAAAGCACTTCCTGCTACAAAACATATTTTCGAGCAACAACACATATTGATAATATCCATTTTAATGCCGTGCGGGTCTTTACAGTGGAGTGATCGAGTCACACAGATATGTTTGCCGCACTCCATGAATCAGAAGTCTGCGTCTCACGACTAGTCTTGATAAGCTGAATCATGGGCCTGTCGCAACATTGTGGGATGCTTTTTCATGACCATACATTTGGCAGTCTGGAAATAAAGTAAAAGTCATTCATACTTAGCTTAAAAAATAACAACATTTGTTTGCAATAAGAAAAGCATATATTCACTAGATTAAGTGTTCACAAAAAATACTATTTCTGAAAATAAAATTGCAAGAACGATAGTTTTACAGTGAAAAGTATTCATGTTTTATGCATCATAAATATACAATCACATGAAGACACTGAAAAACAACTTTTCATACAAAATAATATAATGGAGCAAAGAGAATGCTATTTTTCATTATATGACACATTAATAAATTAAAATATGAGTAATCTTCTTGTTTAACCTTTTTTCAGGGTTATTTGACAAAAGTGGGACTCTATAACACAGTTTGATATTACATATGAAATATCGTGTCCTTTATAAATTAAAAGAAAATGCAAGGCTCTAAAAACCAATGCACCAACAGAAAGGTACGATGATTATATTCTACATTCTCCCATTATTTTGTTGAATAAACGTTAATGCAAATCTTTACTAAGCAAACTATAGCTTTGTCACAGACGTGACAAATACCCCCACATGCCGCATTGACACAGACTATTTTGAATGCTGTCTTCACAAAACAAGAGAATCAAATTTATGGCGATTTTTAAGAATGATAATGCCATTATCATTTATGGCCATTTCGACCTTTGAACTCTTGAATTCTTTAGCATGACATGCAGTCCAAATTTATGGCCATTTTTTTTACTTTTGAACTCCAAGTGTGACCTAGACCTTGGAGTCATCAACATAATTCTTTCGCATGACACATCGTCAATCACTGTGAACAAATGAACCATGTATTTTTAAAATCTCACAATAAATGACATAGTTATGGCTCGAACAAGATCATTTATGGCCAATTTTGACCTTTGAACTCACAGTGTGACCTTGACGTTGCAGATATAGACTTAATTCTTTTGCGCGACACACCGTCCAATAATGGTGAACAAATGTGCCAAATGATTTTAAAATCTCACAAGAACAACATAGTTATGGCCTGGACAAGCTCATTTATGGCCTTTTTTAACCTTTGAACTCAAAGTGTGACCTTGATCTTGGAGTTATCGACGTAATTCTTTCGCGCCACACACCGTCCAATGATGGTGAACAAATGTGCCAAATGATTTTAAAATCTCACAATGAATGACATAGTTATTGCCCAGACAAGCTCATTTATGGCCATTTTTAATCTTTGAACTCAAAGTGTGACCTTGACCTTCGAGATATTGAAGTAATTCTTTCGCGCGACACACCGTCACATGATGGTGAACAAATTTGCCAAATGATTTTAAAATCTCACAATAAATGATAAAGTTATGGCCCGGACAAGCATTTGACCCTTGAACTCCAAGTGTGACCTTGATCTTGGAGATATCAACATACTTTTTCACGCAACACACCGTTCCATGATGGTGAACAAATGTACCAAGTTATTTAAAAATCTAACGATTAATGACATAGTTATGGTCCGGACAAACTTTCGGTTTAAAACACACTAAGTGACCTCGTGACCTAGTTTTTGACCCAGCATGACCCATATTCAAACTTGGCCTAAACATCATCAAGATACAACTTGTGACCAAGTTTGGTGAAGATCGGATGAAATTTCGGGACAGACCGACAAACCGACCGACAGTACGACAAAGTGACTCCTATATAGAAATATAAAGCTAATTTATTACCATCAATGCAAACACTCCACAGCTGTTTCCATGGCGCTGTTTGTTGCAAGGTGGCGCTTTGAACTCTGAACTGAATTTTTTCCAAGCCATCGTTCACAATTTGCGCTCGTTGACACATGAACTGGCTGCAACAAATATTTTGTTGGTAAAAATCAACAAAAATCATGTGCCTATATACTTAAGTGGTACTTTATCTATACCAAATTGTTTTGGTAATCAGTTTTCAAACATATATATATATATATATATGTGAATCTCTTAACACATTATTGGAAACACATAAGTGTGAGAGATAGGACACAATAATAAATAAGAATGAACTAAGAAAGCAAGCTTAAATTTATATATAGCCTATCATTTTTAAAGTGTTGGTGGTCATAACAATTTAATATTTAAGATAAAGATCCAAATATAGAAAACAAATAAGATTTACAAAGTTTTTTGAATATCTTGTTTGGTATATTGCCTGATGAATGATAACTGGAACTGGCCAAAAAAGCTCCCTAAATGTGACCTTTGATCTCTTGTTAACGCATGCGCTGCAGCTTCTCTACATGGAGAACATATGTGGTAAGCTATATTAAAAATGGCATATTCAATTATCGAATCACAGTTTGGATAAGCTCAGAGACACACATAAAATGCACATACACCAGCTGCTACTGTGACTGCTATATCAAGCAGGTAAGACAAACAAGATGCGTTTGTGAAACACAATGTCCCCCTATATGACGTTTGACCTTGAAGGATGACCTTGACCTTAACCCTTCACCACTCAAAATGTGCAGCTCCATGAGATACACATGCATTTAAAATATAAAATTGCTAGCTTCAATATTGCAGAAGTGACATTACATGAGCAATTTTGACCATATATTTGACCTTGAAGGATGACCTTGACCTTGACCTTTCACCACTCAAAATGTGCAGCTCCATGAGATACACATGCATGCCAAATATCAAGTTGCTATCTTCAATATTGCAAAAGTATTCATAAAATAAGCGATTTGGGCCACATATATTTGACCTCTGACCTTGAAGAATGACCTTGACCTTTCACCACTCAAAATGTGCAGCTCCATGAGATACACATGCATGCCAAATATCAAGTTGCTATCTTCAATATTGCAAAAGTACTCATAAAATGAGCGATTTTGGCCACATATATTTGACCTCTGACCTTGAAGGATGACCTTAACTTTGACCTTTCACCACTCAAAATGTGCAGCTCCATGACATACATATGCATGCCAAATATCAAGTTGCTATCTTCAATATTTCAAAAGTTATTGCAAATGTTAAAGTTGGCGCAAACAGACCAACCAACCAACAGACAGGGCAAAAAGAATATGTCCCCCACTACTATAGTGGGGGACATAAAAATGAATTACAGCTTTGAACCTTACCAGAACAAATCGAACAATGCCTTGTTGTTACCACCCAACGAGTCGTAAATGGTTACAGTCCTGGACATAACACTTGCAAACAGCAAAACCCAGTGATTGTTGCCTTTACATTGTGGCAGCATAAGTAGATCATACATATTGAAGTCCACCTACAAAATGTGAAATTATAATGTACCTTAAACAATGTATACATTACTAAACAGTGAGAAATTTGCTCAAATTACTTCAAAGAAGTATAGTGGCATGCTAGAATCAAGTACAGTTTAAGTTAACAATAAAACAAAAGATTGTCAGGCAATATGGTACTCCTGGAACAACTTTGTAGAGGTCATCATTTGAAAAGAACATGTAGAATTTATGAAGAACCACCACTTTTACATAAAAATTCATGTCATGTAAAACGAAGACTTTGGCATTCATATCTCACAGACATATCAAGTCATTACCACTGCCACCTTCATCAACATAATTATTGGACACATAGAGAACTACTATATCTCACTACATACAAAATGTGGTAGCCCTAGATCCTACAGTTAAGGACAAGGACGCACGCAGGCACGGACGGACGCACGCATGACGGACACAGGACTATGACATACGCCTCGCTGGCCTTTGGCCAGTGGAGCTAAAAATCAATTAAGGAAGGGAGGGAGCACCCCTCACTAACCCAACCATAAAGGCCCCTGGGCATCTGAAATATGACCACAAGCACTAATAATCATATAATAATGATAAAACCCGGTCACCACTACAATTGTTATGATTGCGAGATATAATGTAAACATTTGCATTACAGGTCAATCTTTTTTCTTCAAGCCCAACACAAAATAACAATGCAAAATTAAAGTTTTAAAGGTTTTCAATGGGTACAAATAGGGTATTTATCTGGACATTGGAAACGTTGAAATACATGAAAATATCATCAAACAACTTAAATGTATTTCATTGTTAAAATATGTTTTTCTTGATTTTTCTCCAAACTTTACACAAATATGGGTGATTTCAAAAATATAAACTAGAAATGGCGCGGTTGAGGCCGACGTGTATCCCCACGCCGCATGTTTGACCCAGGGCTCCCCCAGGGTTGGTAATGGTTTTATGCATAGTTGAGATTGAACGTATTGTCATAAGAGAAGTTCGGTATCAATTAGATGTGAATCGGTGTAGAAATGAAGATATTATAGTAAAGGCAATTTTGGGTGGGCGTGGCCTATGTGGGCGGGTGCCCCAGGGTTGGTTATGGGGCCATGCATAGTTGAGATTAACCATAATGTCATAAGAGAGGTTCAGTATCAATTTGAAGTGAATCGGTGTAGAAATGAAGAAATTATAGTAAAAGGCAATTTTGGGTGGGCGTGGTCTATGTGGGCGTGGCCAATGTGGGCGGGGCACCCCAGGGATGGTAATGGGGCCATGTATAGTTGAGATTATCCGTATTGCCATAAGAGAGCTTCAGTATCAATTTGAAGACATTCGGTGTAGTCTCCGGTGCACTCAAAATATGCAGCTCCATGAGATACACATGCATGCCAAATATCAAGTTGCTATCTTGAATATTGCAAAAGTTATGACCAAGGTTAAAGTTTTGGGACACACACACATACAATGACAGACAGGCCAAAAACAATATACCCCCGATCTTTTGATCCAGGGGCATAAAAATGAGTAAAAATCTCTGACCCGGCCCCACCCCAACCCACATAACTTTTGACCCAGGGGTCAGATCAAAATTCCAAATAGTGCAGGGTCGCACATATGCTCATAGCTACCATGTGTATAAGTTTCAAGGTTCTAGTGCTTATAGTGTAGGAGGAGAAAGTGGCCAGGACGGACAGAAGACGGAGATAACCACAATATCCCCACTTTTTCTCCGAAAAGCGTGGGGATATTGAAGCCTAAATGAAAAAATTTCTCAAATTTTAGATGTTAAGTTATGGCAACAGTTTTGTTTGTATTGCATAGGGAAAGGGTTCAAGTTTTATAAATGAGTAGGGCCGTTCTGTCAGATGTAATCACTTTTTCACAACAAAAGATGTTAACCAAATGTTTTGAATTTTTTTTTATAAATGTACATGTCTTTTGCACTTAATAAAATCCCATTAAAACATGTTATCAATATTTTGTGTGTTTTGTCAACATGCAGTATGTTCTTAAGCAAAATTTAAATACAAAATCAGAAGTGTTCTAAAAAAAAATATGGAAAAATTAAATTTTCATGTTTTTTTAACACATATTTTTCAAAACTATACTCCTAAAAGTTTTTTACCTGGCCTCAAAGCAGTGTATCTTAAAGGAAAAACTCAGATTTATCAAAATATAGGATGACCTTCAAATATATGTGAAGTTTTTTTTTATTATATAAGAAAATCTGCAAAAACTAGCTTTTGCCAAAACTGTATACAATTTTCAAACATGTGTACACTTGGGACACTTACATGACTTTTGTATACAAGTTAAATAAGCAAACCATTCAACATATATAAATACTTTTTAAATTTGTATTACATTTGACTATACAAATTAATGTTTCCCCAAATAATGTTCTGTGTCCGTTTGATGATTTTTAAGGTTGATGTTTAGAGATTTAAGGTTATTTGTACTTGACAACTTTAGTTATCATTTATTCTAAGAAATACCCAAACAGTCAGTAATATAGAATACAAATTAAATTTGCATAAAATATTCTTATAAAATTATAAGATAAGTTACAGGGAACTTGAATTGTTTGCTGAAACGATCTAGCATGATTTTAGGCCAAATCTGTACACTTGGGACATTTTCAAAATGGATGAAAATCTGAAGAAAAATAGCATAACTTTTATATGTATTTCATTTGAGGTATTTTTGTGGCCCTAAATATGTTTATAACCGATGGGATATCAGAGGCATAAGGAATCTCCATAATTATGCAGTCTGTCATAGATCTGTATTTTCAATAAAACAACACATATATTTCACAAATTGTAGATACATTTGACCTGGTTTTAAATATTTTTCACATAGTTGTATATATTTTACTTTGGTTTCATAATTTATCTTGTTCTATATAATAAAGATCTATTATAAATTGCTCTCTATATGCTGGAGATCTATATGCTGGGCATTGTTCTCTATACAAATGGGTAGCATACCTTGTTCTCTACATATCAAATGATGTTCTCTACATATTAAACATTGTTCTCTATGGCATTGACCTTGATCTTTAAATATAAGACATTATGCCTCTTCTATATGTTGGAATTTGATATATATATAAGACATTGCTCTCTATACTTGAAGTTGATCTAATATTGTGTTCTCTATATATTGGACGCTTTTCTATAAATATTGAACATGGTTCTGTATACAAATACATGTTTATATTTTTTCATAACAGTTGACCTCGTTTTCTATAATATGTGTCTTGTTCTGATAAAACTGGGCTAAATTCATGTGCGTAAAGTGTCGTCCCAGATAAACCTTTGCAGTCCGCACCGGCTTATCAGGGACGACACTTTCCGCTTAAACTTGATTTTTGGTAAGAAGGGACTTCCTTCAAACTAAAAATACCATAAAAGCGGAAAGTCTCGGCTCTGATTAGCCTGTGCAGTCTGCACAGGCTAATCAGGGACGAGACTTTACGCACATGAATTAAGCCCAGTTTTCTCAGAACAAGACACATATAATTCACTGTTCTATATTTAGACCTTGCTCTCTATATATTAAACATTATATTCTCTATATATCGGACCTTGTTCTTTATAAATTAGACCTTGTTCTTTTTATACTTTATACATTAAACACGATGTCCTCTTACTTGACCTTCCTCTGTAATACAATATATCCTCTATATATTTTGGTAATGTGTCATTAAAAATGAATGAAATAATAATAAGTGCTGTACCGTTGTTTATCGAAGGTTTAACATGGTTTTTAGTTTAGATGTGTAGGAATTGTACCACAAGGGTGACAGTCTGCGTGGTTTAATTATAAGTGTCTGAAAGACTTTTTCATCCATCATATTTGACATTTGACCATGTTCAACTTTTATATTGGCTTTTTTTCAGTTGCTTTTGAATGCTTTATTAAATCAAAATTTAATCATTAATTCCGCTATAATGTAAGTTTGTTTTCACTTTCTTGAGGTTATAAGAAAAAACATTCATTTTGTGTCCCAAGTGTACATGTACAACATTTAATAACCAACTTCAGGCTAACATTGAAGATAATTGGAGAAACATTTTGATTAAAATTGACATTAATTTGAGAAGAGGAAACGTGTTTTTGTAATAATGTTATGGTAAAGTCAAATATAATTCCCACACATTATCATTTATATGCTTATATTTTCTTTCTGAAGACAAATATGGAGACATACCCATATAATAAGAGTAGTTAACCCCCAGAGTGAAGACAACCACCTTTTTCTCTTGGAGATTACATCTTCTGTGTACTTCTTTCCAGAAAATTAGTGCCTTTGTTTATTTTTTAAAAGCTATCACCTGTCCATCAAACATGATAAAAAATTCGTACACTTGGTACAATGCATATTTGTCTTGCAAAAAAAGTTTCACAAGGTTTTGGCATCAAATTTTCAGTACATCTAGTGATAAGCATTAATGGTTTGAAGAAAATGATGTAAAAACCTTGAAAATTCTATCTTATGAAAAATTTAAAATAACTTTCTTGCAAAATGTACACTTGTGACAGGGACAAATTCTGACCACATTTAGTATTCAGCTGTTCAAAATTTACATGAACAAATAATTGTATAATACCTGTACAAATGTGTAGAAAAAACATGTGACAGGTTAAAAGGACACTTTTTGCCTATAAATATTGAAGCACTTTATGATCCCATCTCTTAATATACATGAAGAGAGTTGAAAAATTGTGGCACAAAATTGACAAGAACATCATTGCTTTGAACACTTGCTACAAAAGATATCAACCTAAGTAAGAAGCATTGTTTTTATTTTTCTTAAAGCATATGAATTTTTATATTCATTAAATGATGGCAATACCTAATATTTCTGAAAGTTTTATTGAAGTATAGAATTGAAAATTGCCTTTTACATAAATGTCACGCAAAACCAGTACACTTGGGGCAATTTTAAGGATATTTTTCAATATATTTTGTTAATGAAGAAAGTTATTGAGAAGAATTTTCACATTTAAGTTAATCACATGGAAACACTTCTGTAAGATAGAAAAAGAACTCAAACATGCTTAATGGTAAGAAAATAAATGCATGTTTTATTTAGGCTTCATTAATTTTTAAATCACCCTAGGATATGATGCGGCATTTGTCTTTACGGAATATAAAAAAAATCAATCATTTTTACCCGTAAGTTGGCGCTGTAATAAATTTGCTATTCTGTGTGCTCTTTTACCAAGCTTGATTAGGAATTTTTGAAAACGCGTCATGGAGATTTTCTTTCACCATTAAAAATAATAGTTCACGGATTCAAACCATAATTCCTGATTAATATGTTGCTACAGTGGAATCCTGTTCTTAGCATACCATGTCAGCCAAAATTATGCTAATAACAGGAATATGCTATTAACCGGAACACACATTTTAGCATAAATATAGCAACTGGGGGCATACAATAAGTCAAAATCTGTTAATAATTGATCGTCAAAGTGAAATTTAAATTCAACATTGTATATGATTGATGTTTAAGATAACTATTTATCAAATGGAATTGTATTTCTTAGGTATTTGCATTTGCATTTGAGCATATTTTTGCAAATTTAAAGCATATTTTCTTGGCATTCTGAGAATGTTCTATGCTATAAAGACTTTAAGTGAATTCTGAATATTGGGGTTAAAAATTATGCTATTAATAGAAGAAAAATACATTAAAATTTAAGAATTAATCTGTGCTTTGACATTCTATATGCTAATAACAGAAAATATGCTATTATCAGGTATGTTAATAAGCGGAATCCAGAAATTATCCTTCAGTCTGACAGAATTTCGTAGCCTGTCAGACCAAACATCTGACCAGATTATTTTACATTTTGCGGTGTCTGACTTGGCTTCTCCACTTTTGAGTACATGATGCTAAATGTTTTAGATTCAACACTAGTTTTCCTCAACCTCAGGACACCAGAGCTCCTGTGATGCAAATAGACTTAAAGAAATATTTTTTTTTCCTGCAAATTGTGTTTAGTTCTCACTTCTTGTAAAAAAAAAAAACCTGTTTTACCCTCCGATTGACTGTCAATTTAAAAGGCAAACTTCAATACATATTCATGTTTGTATTCTTGTATGAAAATGTCCACAAATATGGGCGTAGTTATATGGGGGCTGAATATTCAATACTGGTTCTAGGCCAGGAAACGGACTCTGAAAGCATTTAAATAAGTAGGAATTACTTTTCTATGCAAATCGAGCTAAAATAAATAGGTTTAAACTAATATTCAAATACAGTAGGTTAAGAAGTACAGTAAATGACATGACAAAATGCTGTTAGAACATATCATCATTCTTAATTCTAAACCAGCTATACATGACATTATTCTTAAGAGGGCATTTCAGAATAAAAGATAAAGATCAAACGATTCGCAATAGAAAAA